>NC_045987.1:27716152-28016152 GCF_010909765.2 Amblyraja radiata
TAAACTAAATTGGATTATTTAATTGTTATAGATTAAAAATCATCCTCTAAAGCCACGAACCCCGACAACGGGACGGATCTCATGTAGGGGACAAGGCAAGGTAGGTTGTTTATTTTTACATTAAAAAGGGCTTCTTAAGATCCCTTTATACAAAATGTTATGTTGCGAGTAGCTGACTTGGGGGCCCATTCAATCCCGCAGTATCTTTCATGCCGACATGGGGTACAAATTCACCGCAATGGCAGCGTTCTAAATCAGCGCGTTCCACAGAATCCCACTTGCAAGCTGATTTAAATGGCCATTAATTTACAGCAATTGAACACTAAATCCCTTCCATTTGGCCTATAAATTAATGTCAATGAGATTTAAAAATCATGTTTTATCGTGAATTCTTGTCTGAATGTTCTTTGGACACTTGGGCTATTTAAAAATGTTAATCTTTCCTTAAGAAATGGATAGATGTTTAGATCAAGTAATTGAATTTTGGAATTAGCTACAATTGGGTAACTAACTAATTATATGCTTTAATATCAGGTCATCCAAGTAAGATTGTTTAATATTTGTTTCAGAATGCTTCAATCTATAATGTCTTTCAGTTCTCTTAATTTTTAATAAAGTTATGGGCTTTACTGTCCTCGATCACAGCTTTTGTGTTAAGTCAATGGAAAATCAATAGGGAACAAGATGCCAATTTCCGAGTATGAAAATGGCCATAACTTTTTTAATACTGAAGATATGAAAGTGAATTAGGTGTCAAATTAAACTTCTTTTTATGCTTTATCTGATGGGATAAATTGCAGACTTGATTTTTAAAATCTCAAAATTTTGTAACATTGCTATAGAGACTATTATTCCCCACAGGTAAAAATATGGGGTGATGATTCAATAATTACATAGCGTGTAAGTAGGTATGTTGCAAAGCCTACCTGAAGCGTCGTTGAAGATCTGCTGCTGAGGGTGTGCGCGATTTTGGCGCCGTTTAGAGGGGGCGGGTTTAAAACGCGTTTTTCTCTAGGCTGTTCCAATCGAAAATGTTCAGCCTAGTTAATTATTAACGAAAAATCGCTGGAAGACCCCGTCGCAAAAGCTATTATTAGGTTTAAAGGCCTTGAATAATAGTTATAGTAGTTTAAAAATCAATCTCTAAACCCGCGACCGCCAGCAACCGCAGGGTCTCATAAAGCAAACAACTGAAGTTAGGTTGTATATTTTTACATTAAAAAGGGCTTCTAAAGATCCCTTTATACTAAGTTTAATATTGCGAGTAGCTCAATTTGGGCCCATTATATCCCGCAGTATTTTTCTCGGCATTTGGGGCACAAATCTACCGCAATGTGAACGTTCTAAACCAGCGCGTTCCACAGGGACCCACTGGAAAGCTGATTTAAATGGGCATTAATTTACAGCAATTGAACACTAAATTCCTTCCATTTGGCCTATAAATTAATGTAAATGAGATTTAAAAATCATGTTTTATTGTGAATTATTTGTGAATATTATTTGGACATTTAGGCTATTTAAAAATGTTAATCATTTATTAAGAAATGGATAGATGTTTAGATCTAGTAATTGAAGTCTGAAATTAGCTACAATTAGGTAACTAACTAATTATATGCTTTAATTTCAGGTCATCCAAGTAAGATTATTTTATATTTGTTTCAGAATGCTTCAATCTATGATAACTGAAAATTTCATTCAGTTCTCTTAATTTTTAAGAAAGTTATGGGCTTTTGACTGTTCACGATCACAGCTTTTTTGTTATGTCCATAGAAAATCAATAGGGAACAAGATGCTCATTTCCCAGTATGAAAATGGCCATAACTTTTTAAATACTTGAGATATGAAAGTGAATTAGGTGTCAAATTAAACTTATTTTTATGCTTTATCTGATGGGATAAATTACAGACTTGATTTTTAAAATCTCAAAATTTTGTAACATTGCTAGTGTAAGTGGAGCAATGCAATGTCGGCAGCTATAGAAAATGGACCAGGGAGAAATCAGCTCACAGTCAGTTGTCGGGAACAGTACTCTTGATGCTGACGGTCTCGTTGCTGACTCGTGGCCAAAGCGCCTCTAGAATCTTTGCTCATGGCCATGGCGCCCGGGGCCGTTGGAAAGGCGGGAGCCGCGCGCGCCCGGCGGGAGGGGGAGGGGGAGGGGCAGCCGCGCGCCCGGCGGGAGGGGGAGGGGCAGCCGCGCGCCCGGCGGGAGGGGGAGGGGGAGGGGGACGGGCAGGCGCTCGCCCGGCGGGAGGGGGAGAGGGAGGGGCAGGCGCGCGCCCGACGGGAGGGGGAGGGGGAGGGGGAGGCGCGCGCCGCCAACACCTCACCAAACAAACATGGCGCCGGCCAACGGCTGCGCGCCCTCACCTGTGGTCCCGTTACCGACTGACTAACTGAGCGGCTGCAGCGGGCACCACAGGTACAATCACCCAGATTTAAAAAAAAAAGAGACATCATATTTTGATATGGTCGTTTATATTTCATCGTGTATCGGAATGAAAGGGGGGCGTGGGGGGAGGGATGGAGCGTAGAAGCGTTGCCATGTCAACCGATGGCCGACACAAACTCCCACATAAAGCGTTGGGGCTGAACAGGCAGGCGGCGATCCCGCCTCTGGAGGGTTTAAATGGGCAACAAACTCCGAAATATTAATTGCCCTCACTTATAAAAATTACTTTTGCAGCAAAGACGTTTATGGTGGATTGGTGACGTGTCGGAATTCCAATGTTGGTGAGTGAATTCTATCCACGCATCAATGTTTTAATTAAAAAAACATTGACAAGAGGACTGAGGGTGGTAGTGGTTAAACCCATCGACTCTTCTTTGCACATCCGGCAGGAACCCGCATGTACTTTAAAAATATATTTGTTTATGCACTGGAACGCCGTCCCTGTTTAGAAGTTAGTACATTGCGGATGAGGACGAACATTATGCCCTCCATAATGTGTTGGACAAAGACAGATCATTTTTTTATTTGCCTCTGTACTCCGCAATTTGTGATTGGTAATAGAAAAAAATCATATGTGGTTAAAGTGTACATCATCAGATTTAAATAAAAGCCATTTTTATACATTTTAGCTTCACCATGTAGAAATTACAGGTGTGTTTACACATCGTCTCCCCATTTCAGGACACCTAAATGTTTGGCACACATGGCTTCACAGGTGTTTGTAATTGCTCAAGTGTGTTTAATTGCCTCAATGCAGGTAAAAGAGAGCTCTCAGCACCTACTCTTTCCTCCAGTCTTTCCATCACCTTTGAAAACTTTTATTGCTGTTTATCAACATGAGGACCAAAGTTGAGCCAATGAAAGTCAACAAAGCCATTATGAGACTGAGAAGCACGAATGAAACTGTTGGAGACATCAGCCAAACCTTAGGCTTGCCAAAATCAATGTTTGGAACATCATTAAGAAGAAAGAGAACATTGGTGAGCTTACTAATTGCAAAGGGACTGGCAGGCCAAGGAAGTCCTCCACAGCTGATGACAGAGGAATTATCTCTGCAATAAAGAAAAATTCCCAAACACCTGTCCGACAGATCAGAAACGTGCTTCGGTAGTCAGGTGTGGATTTGTCAATGACCACTGTCCACAGAAGACTTCATGAACAAATACAGAGGCTACAGTACTAGATGCAAACCACTGGTTAGCTGCAAAAATAGGATGGCCAGGTTACAGTTTGCCAAGAAGTGCTTAAAAGAACAACCACAGTTCTGGAAAAGGTCTTGTAGATAGATGAGATGAAGATTAACTTATATCATAACTTAACTAGTGATGGCAAGAGCAAAGTATGGAGGAGAGAAGGAACTGCCCAAGATCCAAAGCATACCACCTCATCTGAGAAATACGGTGGTGGGGGTGTTATGGCCTGGGCATGTATGGATGCTGAAGGTATTGGCTCACTTATTGTCATTGATGATACAACTACTGATGATAGTAGCATAATGAATTCTGAAGTGCATAGACACATCCTATCTGCTCAAGTTCAAACAAATGCCTCAAAACATTGGCTGGAGGTTTATTCTACAGCAAGACAATGATCCCAACCATACTGCTAAAGCAACAAAGGAGTTTTTCAAAGCTAAAAAATGGTGGACTGAAATGGGGGGACTGTATAAACACAGCTGCAATTTCTACATGGTGAAACCAAAATGTGTAAAAATGGCCTTTATTACAATGTGTACTTTAACCACATGTGATTTTTTTTTTCCTTCTCTATTACAATAGATAATAGGTGCAGGGTTAGGCCATTCGCCCCCCCCCCCCCCCCACCCACCCCTCCCCTCTCCTCCCCTCCTCTCCCCAACATTGGGAACATGTTTCCTGCCGCTAGTGTGTCCAATCCCTTAATAATCTTATGTTTTAATGAGAGGCCCTCTCATCCTTCTAAACTCCAGTGTATACAAGCCCAGTCGGTCCATTCTATCAACATATGACAGTCCTGCAATCAACCTTGTGAACCTATGCTGCACTCCCTCAATAGCATGAATGTCCCTCCTCAAATTTCCTCCACAACACTCCAGGTGTGGTCTCACTAGGGCCCTGTCAAACTGCAGAAGGACCACGTTGCTCCTATACTGAACTCTTGTTATAAATGCCAACATGCCATTAGCTTCACTGCCTGCTGTACCTGCATGCTAATGCCCCTGTCCCACGTAGCAAACCTGAACGGAAACCTCTGGAGACTTTGCGCCTCACCCAAGGTTTCTGTGCGGTTCCCGGAGGTTGCAGGTGGTTGCCGGAGGTTGCAGGTAGTGGAAGCAAGTAGGGAGACTGACAAAAACCTCCTGGAACCGCACGGAAACCTTGGGTGGGGCGCAAAGTCTCCAGAGATTTCCGTTCAGGTTTCCTAAGTAGGACAGGGGCATTACTTTCAGTGACTGGTGAACAAGGACCCCCCCAGATCTTGTTGTACTTCCCCTTTTCCCAACTTGACACCATTCAGATAATAATCTGCCTTCCTGTTTTTGCCACCAAAGTAGATAACCTCACATTTATCCACATTAAACTGCATCTGCCCATTCACCCAACCTGTCCAAGTTACCCTGCATCCTCATAGCATCCTCCTCACAGTTCATACTGCCACCCAACTTAGTGTCATCTGCAAATTTGCTAATGTTACTTTTAATCCCTTCATCAAAATCATTAATGTATATTGTAAATAGCTGCAGTCCCAGCACTGAGCCTTGCGGTACCCAGGGCTCTCAATTAAACTTTTTTTCTTTGTTGTCAGCCGGGCAACCTTGGCAGCTTTTTAGGTTGCCAAATGACAGTTTAGGTGGTAATTTAAGACGGCTTGCATGATGCGTGCGATATTGTGCTCGGACGAAGTGCGTAGTTACCAGTCGGAATTATGCTCAATGAAGCATTCGTATATTATTTCTGCTTCAAATAAAGTCACAAACTAAACATATTCACCAATCAAGACATGATATATACCACAATGACATGCAGCAAAATTATAATACAGTATCTCAACTCTTTTTACACGTTGCAATGAATGCAATTTCTATTATTTCTTTCCACTTCCAAACAGAATTCTGGTTGAATTATTCAGCGTATGATCAACCTCGGTGAGACCAAGCGTAGGCTTTGCGATTGCTTCGCAAAACACCTCCGCTCGGTTCGCAATAACCAACCTGATCTCCCGGTGGCTCAGCACCAACTCCCCCTCCCATTCCGAATCCGAACTTTCTGTCCTGGGCCTCCTCCGAGGCCAGAGTGATGCCCACCGCAAATTGGAGGAGCAGCACCTCATATTTCGCTTGGGCAGTTTACACCCCAGCGGTATGAACATTGACTTCTCCAATTTCAGGTAGTCCCTGCTTTCTCCTCCCCTTCCCAGCTCTCCCTCAGCCCACTGTCTCCGTCTCTTCCTTTCTTCTTCCCGTTCCCCACCCACTCTGAAGAAGGGTCTCGACCCGAAACGCCTATTTCCTTCGCTCCATAGATGCTGCCTCACCCGCTGAGTTTCTCTAACATTTTTGTCTACCATTCACACAAGTTCTGTTATCCCACTTTCCTCACCTACTCCCTACACATTAGGGGCAATTTTAGAGACAAGTTAACCTACTAAGCCAATGCATCTTTGGGATGTGTGAGGAAACCCACACACTTGCAGGGAGAATGTGTAAATCCACCACAGACAGTGCTCGAGGACAGGATCGAACACAGATCTCTGGCATGTGAGGCAGCAAGTCCACCAGCTGTGCCACTATATTTTATTTTCCAACACACAAAAAATTATACGGTGATAACTTTGGTTTCTAAAAATAAGAAACTAGCCATTTTCAGTCTTAAATCTCTGTGACGCTATGACCCCTTTTGCAGCTACTGTATGTTTTAATTCAGTTCAAGACTATGGGGCAGTACATTGGCCATAAAGTTGCTGCCTAAAAGTGCCAGAGACCCAGAATTGATCCTGAATATGGGTACTGTGTGTATGGAGTTTGCTCCTTTTCCCTTTGATTGAATGAGTTTTCTCTGGGTGCTCTTGTTTCCTTCCACATTCCACAAAGGTGTGCAGCAACCCAAAATGTAGTTTTTTCCTTTTGACCAGAGATTCTGTCTGACCTGTTGAGTTATTCCATCTTTTTGTGTCTATCTTCAGTTTAAATCAGCATCTGCAGTTCCTTCCTACACACACAATACTATACAATAGAACTTTATTAATCCCAGGAGGGTGTGTGTGTGTGTGTGTGTGTGTGTGCTGGGACGTGAGAGAATAAAACGCTCTTGACTCTTGACTTACGTCGCGAATGTATGGGATAGAACTAGTATACGGGTGATTGGTGGTCGGCGTGGACTCAGTGGGCATTAGGTCCTGTTTCCACGCTGTATCTTTAAATTAAACTAAAAACACTAAAACCAGAGGGAGTCTAAAGAAGGGTCTCTACACGAAACATCACCCAATTTCTTCTATCCAGAGATGCTGGCTGCTCAATGGAGTTCCACCGCACAATTAAAGCATGGAATAGTCTTCACCCTACCATAGTTACCCAACCAGACGCAACTAAATTTAAGGTAGCTCTTTTTTCCCAAGAACCCTTTTTTGCTTGAGTCCAAGTCAAGAGTCAAGAGAGTTTTACTGTCATGTGTCCCAGATGGGGCAATGAAATTCTTGCTTGCTGCAGCACAACAGAATATGAAAACATAATACAGAACAGGAGATAAAATTTAATGTGTTTATATACCATAGACCATTTATATACAATAAATAAACAGATAAAGTGCAATAGGCTGTTATTGTTCAGAGTTTGGTGATGGCCCCCCCACCACCTCCAGTTTAAATTTCATTTAGAATATTTTTTGAGGACCAGGAAACCAAGAAGCAAGAGTTACTCCAGCTCCAGGGAGTGATTCTGCGTTGGTTTTTGGCGGCAAGGCGGCGACCGGACAACAATGGTGACCAGATCTCCCACAATGCAAAGGGAGGGAGAAAGTGCCCGACGCCAACCAGTTACCTTGGCAGTGCGCATGTGCAGGGCGGCCGATGATGTGCTGGCCGTGACAGTGCGCATGTGCAGGAGGAGGATGTGATGGCCGTGACAGTGCGCATGTCAGGGCTCTCGCTTAACTTTTTTTCCCTGTTGCCAGCCGGGCAACCTTGGCAGCTTTTTAGGTTGCCAAATGACAGTTTAGGTAGTCATTTTTGCCGGATTGCATGACGCGTGCGATAATGTGCTCGGACAAAGTGCGTAGTTACCAGTCGGAATTATACTCAATGAAGCATTCACATATTATTTCTGCTTCAAATAAAGTCAAACTAAACATATTCACCAATCAAGACCTCATATATCCCACAATGACATGCAGCAAAATTATAATACAGTATCTCAACTCTTTGTACACATTGCAATTAATGCAATTTCTATTAGTTCTTTCCACTTCCAAACTAAAATGTGGTTGGATTATTCAGCGTATGATCAACCTGTGTCAATAAATCCTGGACCATGGTAACATATATGCTTAACCATGCACACTACAGATTGATGCAAGCATGTTTTCTGTGAAGGACTGAAAATTACCATAACATGGCCATAGCATGGGTCGTTATGCTATTGGTACAGAAACACTCTCGCTTCCCACATAATTTATCCACAAACAAAATATACAGATTGCAAGGAAAACATTACACTAGCTGACACTAACTGACAAGAGATGGCCAAAGGACATAACTGCAGCAAATGTTCTTTTGGTAATATATTTAAAGGTGTCAAGACGCCACATTTCCAGACATTCAGATTAGATGTACGTGTTGTGAACAGCAATGAAGATACCCAGTTTGTAAGCACCAGATTTAAATAAAATTATTGATAAACGCTTTTTCCATCATTCCCACTTCAGAATTAACATTAAAATTTCAACTGAAATATCTCCTGACCAAATTTGTGATGTATATGATCGACTGTAGAAGTAAAACCTGGATAAATCCAACGTATAGTTGTGAATGTTGCTCATTAAATAACTACAGTACTCCATATTAAGAGCATTGATTTGCCGTTAAAATGAATTCTGTAATAATGTGTCAACGGCAGCAGTGACAATCGAACACTGCGGTTTTAATGTTTCACGTGTTCACGTGATATAATTAATCCATCTTTATGGACTAAAACAAACATTTCCAGCACAATAGGGTCAAGGAGGGGTGTGTGTGTGAAACAGTGCGGGATGGATAGATGGCGGGGGTTAGAAGGCAGTCGGTGCAGAATGGATGGATTGAGGCAGGTGAATTAGTTTGTGTAGATTGGAGTAGGTAAAATTGTGAGGGGAGAGCACGGGGGATGTCAATGGTGTTGAATGGGGGGGTTCAGTACGGGATGGATGGGGGTAGACAAAAGTGCTGGAGAAACTCAGCGGGTGAGGCAGCATCTATGGAGCGAAGGAAATAGGCAACGTTTCTTGCCTATTCAGACTGTTCCCCCCCATTCTTCTTGAATGGGAGGATCAGCACAGGATGAATGGGGGGATGTGGGGCAGTACAGTGTGGATCGGAGGGTCTGTGCAGGATGAATGAGGGGTCACTACAGGATGAATGAGGGGAAGGTGCAGGGTAAATGGAGGGTGGGTCAGTACGGGATGAATGCGTGGATTAGTACAGGATGGATGGGGGATCAGTACAGGATGGATGGAGGAGAAGTGCAGGATGGATGGGAAGGGGGGTAAGTACAGGATGAATTGGGGGACCAGTGTAGGATGGATGAGGGGGGGGGTGGCAGGAGAATCAATGCGAGGTCGATAGGGTGATCAGCGCAGGATGACTAGATGGGGGGGGGGGGTAGATGGGGAGGGGAGCACAGGGGATGTCAGTGAGGAATGAATAGAGGCGGGAATGGGGATCAGTGCAGGATGAACAGGAGGGGTCCCAGGATAAGGGGGGGGGGGTGGAGGAGGCGTACAAGAGAGAGAGCGAGGGTGGGGGTGGGGCGAGGTGGGGAGGAAGGAAGGTCAGTGCCCCTCGGACAACATAGCCCCGCTGCCTTGGCCATTGGGATTTCCTCGCCACCGCCTCTCTCCAACAGCAAGGTGCGGGGCCGAGCGGTGCAGCTCAAAGATCCTATAGCTATGGGATCTTTGGTGCAGCTGCTTCAGAAGGGTTGGAGCGAATGACGGGTCCCACACAGTGGCAGCAGCGGCCGCGACAACGGCTCCATCCCCTCCTCCTCCCTGATAGCGGCCGCTGCTTGCAAATCCGCTAACGGCGCTTTCAAAACAAACCCTCCCGCACGCCGAGGCAGGGATGGGGAGGCCTCGGCGTGCGGGCGGGTTTGTTTTGAAAGCGCCGTTAGCGGGTTTGCAAGCAGCGGCCCTTAGGGCGGGCGGGGTGTGGGAGGAGATGGAGCCGCTGTCGCAGCCGCTGCTGCCGCTGTTCGGGCCCCGTCATTCGCTCCAACCCTTCGTCACCACGCACCTAGTATCTTTCCCCCGCACGACGGCCGTCGCCGACACGAAACGTCGCGTTCATTTTCTCCAGAGATGCTGCTGGACCCGCGGAGTTACTCCAGTTTTTTGTGTCTATCTTCGGTATAAGCCAAGTTGCCAAGCCGGGCAAAATGACTCGCCGTTTAGGTTGCCCGGCGGCACTTTGAGTGGTCATTGGCACCCGGGCAACCGCTAATTTCGAGCCCTGCATGTGAAAGGCGGCCAGCCGTGCCGGCAGATGAGGAGCGGCGGAGAGCGGAGAACCGGCAGCCCGGACACAAATGGTGGGTGGAGACGAAGAGCGACAGAGAGAGAGATAGAGAGAGGGGCACGCTCAGAGTTGAACGGCAGGTGTCCCGGGTGCTTGCCAAGTCGGGAAAATTGACATGACTTTTAGGTTGCCCAGCGGGACATTAGGTGGGCTTTGGCACCCAGACAACCGTTAATTTCGAGCCCTGGGTACCCCACCAGTCACAGCCTGCCATTCTGAAAGGGACCCGTTAACCCCTTGTTTCCTGTCTGCCAACCAATTTTCTATCCATGTCAGTACCCTACCCCCAATACCATGTGCTCTAACCTTGCCCACCAATCTCCTATGTGGGACCTTATCAAAGGCTTTCTGAAAGTCCAGGTACACTGCATTCACTGGCTCTCCCTTGTCCATTTTCCTAGTTACATCCTCAAAAAATTCCAGAAGATTAGTCAAGTGTGATTTCCCCTTCGTAAATGCATGCTGACTCGGACCGATCCTGTTACTGCTATCCAAATGTGCGGCTATTTCATCTTTATAATTGACTCCAGCATCTTCTCTCTCCCGCCTTTCTTAAAAAGTGGAATAACTTCAGCTACCCTCCAATCCACAGGAACTGATCCTGAATCTATAGAACATTGGAAAATGATCACCAATGTGTCCACGATTTCCGGGGCCACTTCCTTAAGTACCCTGGGATGCAAACCATCAGGCTCTGGGGATTTATCAGCCTTCAGTCCCATCAGTCTACCCAACACCATTTCCTGCCTAATGTGGATTTCTTTCAGTTCCTCCTTCACCCAAGGTCCTCTGCCACTAGTACATTAGGAAGATTGTTTGTGTCTTCTTTAGTGAAAACCGATCCAACTTGTGTGCCATTTCCTTGTTTCCCATAATAAATTCACCTGTTTCTGTCTTCAAGGGTCCAACTTTGGTCTTAACTATTTTTTTCCTCTTCGCATTCCTAAAGAAACTTTTACTATCCTCCTTTATATTCTTGGCTAGCTTACCTTCGTACCTCATCTTTTCTCCCTGTATTGCCTTTTTAGTTATCTTCTGTTTCTCTTTAAAAGTTTCCCAATCCACTGGCTTCCAACTCATCTTTGCTACTTCTCTTTTGTTTTTATACTCTCCTTGATTTCCCTTGTCAGCCACAGTCGTCCCTTACCCCCTTTAGAATCTTTCTTCCTCTTTGGAATGAACTGATCGTGCACTTTCTGTATTATTGCCAGAAATACCTGCCATTGTTGTTCCACTGTCATCCCTGCTGGGGTATCTTTCCAGTCAACTTTGGCCAGCTCCTCCCTCAAGGTTCAACTGTAATACTGACACTTCCGATTTTCCCTTCTCACTCTCAAATTGTAGATTAAAACGTATCATATTGTGGTCAAATTATGGAGTACGGAGGCAAATAAATAAATGATGGGTCTTTGTCCCTAGCGTTATGGAGGGCACTGTAAGTCTTCTGTAAAACAGATTAAACTCTTCATACTGCGTCTCTGATTTGTACATTTAATCCAAGGCGGAACTTGGAGGTTCTGCATTGTTAATTATTAAATTTGCATTTATTAATGATTGAAATTGCAATTATTTGATCAGCATTATCTGGCGGCCATGACCCTGAACTGGTATTGATCCCCGTTTGCATCGTTGTTTATAGCTTGGCCCAGTCACAGAAATCAAATTTGTGTGCTCTGGATAACATCTAGGGTAATGTTGCAAGGATGTCGGCCTGACATAACAGTTCTTCACGTG
This sequence comes from Amblyraja radiata, assembly GCF_010909765.2. Taxonomy (NCBI): domain Eukaryota; kingdom Metazoa; phylum Chordata; class Chondrichthyes; order Rajiformes; family Rajidae; genus Amblyraja; species Amblyraja radiata. The sequence goes on from NC_045987.1 coordinate 27,728,082, forward strand.
GTGTCCTTTTTCCAAGAATTCCCTTGTGAGCAGTAGAAGAAAATATTGAACCTTAAGTTGTAACATGCAACAGTTTTCACTGTTTTATTATAATATCTTACAGGGGTTATTAGGTTAAGACACATGTTGCAGATTTATTTACATTTTTCATTATAATGCAAACATTTTTACTTTCAGCAGTGATTGAGTACAGCTAACACCATGCGGAAGAGGACCCCACAACTTGTAATCAGTGGACCACAAGCATCAAATAGTGATATGCAAAGCCCGGTCTCCTCTGTTATAAATCCAAGGACTAGATCACCGTCCCCAACGAGTAGACCTCATACTCCAGATTTATACAACCCCTCTGATTTTGCCGTGCAGCAGCTTGATATCAGTGATGAAAGCGAAGGAGGATCTGCCATTACATATTACACTGGAAGGGGTAAGCATTTAGATTTTGCATAGTTTAAAATCTACATTAACCCATATTTTCCTGTCAACATACCAACACTAATCGAACTTGTTTTCCTCTAACACCTTCACAGTGCAGTAAGCGAGTTTGGTATTCCGAAAAACGGAAGGAATCATGGGATTTGTCAAAGGTCACTCGCTATAAAGAAAAAGCTAACAAAGCGCTGTCTGTATAAACTGTGTATAAATTCTTATCTTTATTCATGATTTATGTGTAAAAATATATTTAATCTGAGGAACGGGGGTGCCAGTATCAGGAGAGCGGGGTGTAACAGCAAGATAGAGGGGGCACATGGGGGCACATGTGAGTGGGAGACGGGGCTGGGGAGAGACTGGACCGGCGGCTAGACATTTTCAGCAGCTGCGTGCACATAGACCCGCGCCTCATCCGCAGCCAGGATGGAACCCAGGTCCCCGAACCGCCCTGTCCCCGTCCCCCCTCCCTGAATGCACCAGCCCGGAACAGCGGCCCCCAGGCCCACAGCCAGCGCGGAGAAGCGCCAACCCCAGCTCAACTCTGCCTGCCTCCGCCAGGCCAACCGACAGTCCAGAGACCTGGACTCTACCCCGACCACGGACGAAAGGCAGGTCTGCACCCATGCAGATTCACAGCTACCGAGAATGTTTATAGCGAGTGACCTATGACCTGGGCATAAGCTGTCGGAATATTGAACTCGCTTATTATGATGGTTACATTGCCATAATTATTCTTGCTGCTGTTTCATGTTTTAATTCTAATAGATTTTTTTAAATGATTAAATTAACTGGCTGATGATCACAAATAGGCTCCTACTGCAATGGAACTGAATTTAAGTGCACAATGTGGACTGTATAGAACGCAGCTGGCAACTTTCAATGGGAAATGATGATTCCTGTGGAACTGTGAGAAAGTGCTGTGCTCTGGACTAGCTTAAGAGATGATCTGGAAAAGATTAAAGATTGATACACTGATGGAACTCCAATTCACTGTGGTGTATTATCATTACATATGTGTATTTTTACAATACTGGAGCGATTTTGAGGATCAAGATTATTATTCAGGTTTTTACACCATTACACTGTTCTTAACAAAAATCTATCCATCATGTGAAACCTTACAAATAACAGACATCTCTATACTCTGATCTTGGATGTGGATGAGTGTGTGTGTGTTTATTTGTTTGTGTGTTGTCACATCTTCACGAAAAAACAATGCGAGAACGGTAAAGTTTTTACATATTCTGGTAGAGATTTTTCCCATGGAGTCCAAAATCGACTTATCTGAAAATTTCAGGCTTTATTGCTCAAATTATTACTGAAAATGTTAAAAAATCTGAAAATACTGAATTTAAAAACCGCTGTCTTTCGCTGATGATGTCACAATGGGTCTGCTCCATGCGCCCTTCTTCCACGCGCTGAGAGTGACGTCACCCCCCTCACCTCCCCCGGTTATTCAAAAGACTTGGCTGGCTCGTGTAGCTCGGGTCCGGCCCTCGGCCCGGCCTGGGCCTCCCCCCGCCCTCTCTCTCCCCCCGCCCTCTCTCTCCCCCCGCCCTCTCTCTCCCCCCCGCCCTCTCTCTCCCCCCGCCCTCTCTCTCCCCCCCGCCCTCTCTCTCCCCCCCGCCCTCTCTCTCCCCCCGCCCTCTCTCTCCCCCGCCCTCTCTCTATCCCCCCGCCCTCTCTCTCTCTCCCCTGCCCTCTCTCTCCCCCCCGCCCTCTCTCTCCCCCGCCCTCTCTCTCTCCCCGCCCTCTCTCTCCCCCCGCCCTCTCTCTCCCCCGCCCTCTCTCTCCCCCCGCCCTCTCTCTCCCCCGCCCTCTCTCTCCCCCCGCCCTCTCTCTCCCCCCCTCCTCTCTCCCCCCGCCCTCTCTCTCCCCCCGCCCTCTCTCTCCCCCCGCCCTCTCTCTCCCCCCCTCCCCCCCGCCCTCCCCCCCGCCCTCTCCCCCCCCCGCCCTGTCTCTCCCCCCGCCCCCTCCCCCCCCCCCGCCCTCTGACTCCCCCCTCCCTCCCCCCCCCCTCCCTCCCTCCCCCCCTCTCCCTCTCCCCCCCTCCCTCTCCCTCCCCCCCCCTCTCCCCTCCCCCCTCCCTCCCCCCCCCCCCCCCTCCCTCCCCCCCCCCTCTCCCTCCCCCCGCCCTCTCCCTCCCCCCTCCCTCTCCCTCCCCCCGCCCTCTCCCTCCCCCCCGTCCCTCTCCTCTCTCTCTCCCCCCCCTCCTCTCTCTCCCCCCCTCTCTCCCTCCCCCCCGTCCTCTCTCTCCCCCCCCCGTCCTCTCTCCTCTCCCCCCCCCTTCCTCTCTCCCCCCCCCGCGCCCTCCTCTCTCCCCCCCCCGTCCTCTCCCCTCCCCCCCCTCCTCTCTCCCCCCCCCTCCTCCTCTCCCCCCCCCCTCTCCTCCTCTCCCCCCCGTCCTCTCTCTCTCCCCCCCCCTCTCCCTCCCCCCCGTCCTCTCTCTCCCCCCCCCTCCTCTCTCTCCCTCCCTCCCCCCCGTCCTCCTCTCCCCCCTCCCTCCTCCTCCTCCCCCCCCCCCGTCCTCTCTCTCCCCCCCCCCCTCCTCTCTCTCCTCTCTCCCCCCCCCCTCCTCTCTCTCCCCCCCCGTCCTCTCTCTCCTCCCCCCCACTCCCTCTCTCTCCCCCCCCCCCTCTCTCTCCCCTCTCCTCCCCCCCCCCTCCTCTCTCTCCCCCCCCCCGTCCTCTCTCCCCCCCCCCCCCTCTCTCCCCCCCCTCTTCTCTCCCCCCCCGTCCTCTCTCTCCCCCCCCCCCTTCCTCTCCCCTCCCCCCCCCCTCTCCTCCCCCCCCCGTCCCTCTCTCCCCCCCCCCCCTTCCTCTCTCTCCCCCCCCCCCGTCCTCTCTCTCTCCCCCCCCCCCCGTCCTCTCTCTCCCCCCCCTTCCTCTCTCTCCCCCCCCTCCTCTCTCTCCCCTCCCCCCCGTCCTCCTCTCTCCCCCCCCCCCCTCCTCTCTCATCCCCCCCCCCTTCCTCTCTCTCCCCCCCCCCTCCTCTCTCTCCCCCCCCCCCCTTCCTCTCTCTCCCCCCCCTTCCTCTCTCTCTCTCCCCCCCCCCTTCCTCTCTCTCCCCCCTCCTCCTCTCTCCCCCCCTTCCTCTCTCCCCCCCCCCCCCCGTTCTCTCTCCTCCCCCCCCCCCCGTCCTCTCTCTCCCCCCCCCCCGTCCTCCTCTCTCTCCCCCCCTCCTCCCTCTCCCCCCCCTCCTCTCTCGTCCCCCCCCCTCTCCCCCCTCCCCCCCCGCCTCCCTCTCTCTCGCCCCCCCCGTCCTCCTCTCTCTCTCCCCCCTCCTCCCCCCCCCCCTCCTCTCTCTCTCCTCTCCCCCCCCTTCCTCTCTCTCTCCCCCCCCTCCCCTCTCTCCCCCCCCCTCCTCTCTCCCCCCCTCCCCCCTCTCTCTCCCCCCCTCCTCCTCTCCTCCCCCCCCCCCCGCTCCTCTCTCTCCCCCCCCCGTCCCTCTCTCCCTCCCCTCTCCCTCTCTCTCCCCCCCCTCCTCTCTCTCCCCCCCCTCCCTCTCTCTCCCCCCCCCCCCTCTCTCTCCCCCCCCCCGCCCTCTCTCTCCCCCACCCCCGCCCTCTCTCTCCCCCCCCCCCCCGCCCTCTCTCTTCCCCCCCCCCCGCCCTCTCTCTCCCCCCCGCCCTTTCTCTCCATTCTGGAGTTGGACATTTCCACCCTGGGGAAAAAGTTTCTGGCTGCCTACCCATTTTTTGCCCCTCATAATTTTATATACGTCTATTACGTCTCCCCTCAACTTCCGGAAGCTCCACAACGACCATTACGGAGACATTTTACTTACTAAAAAATCATCCCAAATCAAACCTTCTGACGAATCAATGGTCATCGATATAGCTCAAATCCATAAGGTAAAGTACTATTTAGATCACATTGTAGGTATGTTGCAAAACTTACCTTCAGCGTCGCTGCAGGTCTGTCGCTGCCCGTGTGCGCGATTTTGGCGCCTTTGAGAGGGGGGCGGGTTTAAAACGCGATTTTCTCTCGGCTATTCAAATCAAGGTTGTTCAGCCTACAATACAATACAAATTTATTGTCATTTGAGCCCCAGTGAGATTCAAACGAAATTTTATTTCCACAGCCATACAAACAAAAACAATGTCCTACAGACATACACACAATTAAGTTCACACAAACATCCATCACAGTGAACCCACTGTGATGGAAGGCAAAAGTCTTTTCTCTCCCCTGCTCTCCATGTCTCTCCCGATGTCCAAGCCCCAGGCGGGCGATGATAAGTCCCACGGCCATTTTAGGCCGTGCCGGGCGATTTACGGCCCCGCTCCCGGTCTAGAAGTCTCGAAGTTGGAGCCCCCGGCGGGCGCTGTAATGTCCCACGGCCACGAAGCCGTGCCGGGTGATGTACTTCCCCGCTCCGGGTCGTTCCAAACCCCGCGACACGGGCTGGAGAAGTCGCGTTGCGGGAGCTCCGGGAAGCGGTCTCTCTCTCCCCCCGGACCCGCGAGCTCCCGATGTCCCAGTCCACCGGACCTGCGGCTGCGTTGCTGGAGCCTCCGAGCCCCAGGAGTCGAGTCGCAGCAGCGAGTCACCACTGCTCCCCACGTTCCGAGGCCGGCCAGCCCCACGATGGTGAGTAGTCCGCACCTCCGCAGTCTCCCGAGCCCCCGGGTCGTTCAGGTTGGAGGCCGCTCCACGGTGCTAGGCCCCAACGACAACGGAGACCCGACAGGGAAAAGGTTGGGTCTCCCAGACAGGGAAGAGATTTCAAACAGTTTCCCCCTTCCCCCCCCCCCCCCCGCCCCCCACATATACACATTTAAAAACCAGTATTAAAAAACACCAACACTACATTTAACTAGACAAAAAATAAAAAAAAGACAGACAGGCTGTAGGAGCCGCTGCAACGAGTCGCGCCGCCACCAGGAATTACGGAGACATTTTACTTACTAAAAAATCATCCCAAATACTTAGTTGCTGACGAAAAATCGCTGCGACATTAGTTCGCTGCAGCTATTTTTAAACTATATTGGTTTATTTAATTGTTATAGTAGGTTAAAAATCATTCTCTAAACCCGCGATAGCCGCCAACGGGACGGATCTCATGTAGGGGACAACGCAAGGTAGGCTGTTTATTTTTACATTAAAAAGCACTTCTTAAGATCCCTTTATACAAAATTTTATGTTGCGAGTAGCTCATTTGGGGGCCCATTAAATCCTGCAGTATTTCTCTGGGCATATGGGGTACAAATTCACCGCAATGGGAACGTCCCAAACCATCGCGTTCCACACGATCCCACTCGAAAGCTGATTTAAATGGCCATTAATTTACAGCAATTGAACACTAAATTCCTTCCATTTGAACTATAAATTAATGTCAATGAGAATTAAAAATCATGTTTTATCGTGAATTCTTGTCTGAATGTTCTTTGGACACCTAGGCTATTTAAAAAATCTTAATCTTTCCTTAAGAAATGGATAGATGTTTAGATCTAGTAATTGAATTTTGGAATTAGCTACAATTGGGTGACTAACTAATTATATGCTTTAATTTCAGGTCATCCAAGTAAGATTGTTTAATATTTGTTTCAGAATGCTTCAATCTATAATAACCATATAACCATATAACAATTACAGCACGGAAACAGGCCATCTCGACCCTTCTAGCCCGTGCCGAACACGTATTCTCCCCTAGTCCCTATACCTGCGCTCAGACCATAACCCTCCATTCCTTTCCCGTCCATATAACTATCCAATTTATTTTTAAATGATAAAAACGAACTTGCCTCCACCACCTTCACTGGAAGCTCATTCCACACAGCCACCACTCTATGAGTAAAGAAGTTCCCCCTCATGTTACCCCTAAACTTCTGTCCCTTAATTCTCAAGTCATGTCCCCTTGTTTGAATCTTCCCTACTCTCAGTGGGAAAAGCTTATCCACGTCAACTCTGTCTATCCCTCTCATCATTTTAAAGACCTCTATCAAGTCCCCCCTTAACCTTCTGCGCTCCAAAGAATAAAGCCCTAACTTGTTCAACCTTTCTCTGTAACTTAGTTGCTGAAACCCAGGCAGTAAATCTCCTCTGTACTCTCTCTATTTTGTTGACGTCCTTCCTATAATTAGGCGACCAAAATTGTACACCATACTCCAGAATTGGCCTCACCAATGCCTTGTACAATTTTAACATTACATCCCAACTTCTATACTCAATGCTCTGATTTATAAAGGCCAGCACACCAAAAGCTTTCTTTACCACCCTATCTACATGAGATTCCACTTTCAGGGAACTGTGCACAGTTATTCCCAGATCCCTCTGTTCACCTGCATTCTTCAATTCCCTACCATTTACCATGTACTTCCTATTTCGATTTGTCCTGCCAAGATGTAGCACCTCACACTTATCAGCATTAAATTCCATCTGCCATCTTTCAGCCCACTCTTCCAACTGGCATAAATCTCTCTGTAGACTTTGAAAATCTATTTCATTATCCACAACCCCTCCTATCTTAGTATCATCGGCATACTTACTAATCCAATTTACCACACCATCATCCAGATCATTGATGTACATGACAAACAACAGTGGACCCAACACAGATCCCTGTGGCACCCCACTAGTCACTGGCTTCCAACCTGACAAACAACCATCCACCATTACTCTCTGGCATCTCCCATTCAGCCACTGTTGAATCCATCTTGGTACTCCACCATTAATACCCAACAATTGAACCTTCTTAACCAACCTTCCGTGAGGAACCTTGTCAAAGGCCTTACTGAAGTCCATATATACAACATCCACTGCTTTACCCTCATCAATTTCCCGAGTAACCTCTTCAAAAAATTCAAGAAGATTAGTCAAACACGACCTTCCAGGCACAAATCCATGTTGACTGTTCCTAATCAGACCCTGTTTATCCAGATGCTTATATATATTATCTCTAAGTATCCTTTCCATTAATTTGCCCACCACTGACGTCAAACTAACAGGTCTATAATTGCTAGATTTACTCTTAGACCCCTTTTTAAACAATGGAACAACATGTGCAGTACGCCAATCCTCCGGCACTATTCCCGTTTCTAATGACATTTGAAATATTTCTGTCATAGCCCCTGCTATTTCTACACTAACTTCCCTCAATGTCCTAGGGAATATCCTGTCCGGGCCTGGAGACTTATCCACGTTTATATTTTGCAAAAGTGTCAGTACTTCCTCTTCTTTGAATCTCATAGTTTCCATAGCTACTCTACTTGTTTCCCTTACCTCACATAATTCAATATCCTTCTCCTTGGTGAATACCGAAGAAAAGAAATTGTTCAATATCTCCCCCATCTCTTTTGGCTCTGCAGATAGCTGTCCACTCTGACTCTGTAATGGACCAATTTTATCCCTCGTTATCCTTTTGCTATTAATATAGCTGTAGAAACCCTTTGGATTTACTTTCACCTTACTTGCCAAAGCAACCTCATATAACCATATAACAATTACAGCACGGAAACAGGCCATCTCGGCCCTACAAGTCCGTGCCGAACAACTTTTTTCCCTTAGTCCCACCTGCCTGCACTCATACCATAACCCTCCATTCCCTTCTCATCCATATGCCTATCCAATTTATTTTTAAATGATACCAACGAACCTGCCGCCACCACTTCCACTGGAAGCTCATTCCACACCGCTACCACTCTCTGAGTAAAGAAGTTCCCCCTCATGTTACCCCTAAACTACTGTCCCTTAATTCTGAAGTCATGTCCTCTTGTTTGAATCTTCCCTATTCTCAAAGGGAAAAGCTTGATCACATCAACTCTGTCTATCCCTCTCATCATTTTAAAGACCTCTATCAAGTCCCCCCTTAACCTTCTGCGCTCCAGAGAATAAAGACCTAACTTATTCAACCTATCTCTGTAACTTAGTTGTTGAAACCCAGGCAACATTCTAGTAAATCTCCTCTGTACTCTCTCTATTTTGTTGACATCCTTCCTATAATTGGGCGACCAAAATTGTACACCATACTCCAGATTTGGTCTCACCAATGCCTTGTACAATTTTAACATTACATCCCAGCTTCTATACTCAATGCTCTGATTTATAAAGGCTAGCATACCAAAAGCTTTCTTAACCACCCTATCTATATGAGATTCCACCTTCAAGGAACTATGCACGGTTATTCCCAGATCCCTCTGTTCAACTGTATTCTTCAATTCCCTACCATTTATCATGTACGTCCTATTTTGATTTGTCCTGCCAAGGTGTAACACCTCACATTTATCAGCATTAAACTCCATCTGCCATCTTTCAGCCCATTTTTCCAAATGGCCTAAATCACTCTGTAGACTTTGGAAATCCTCTTCAATATCCACAACACCCCCTATCTTGGTATCATCTGCATACTTACTAATCCAATTTACCACCCCTTCATCCAGATCATTGATGTACATGACAAACAACAAAGGACCCAACACAGATCCCTGAGGTACCCCACTAGTCACCTGCCTCCAACCCGACAAACAGCCATCCACCATTACCCTCTGGCTTCTCCCATTCAGCCACTGCTGAATCCATCTTGCTATTCCTGCATTTATACCCAACAGTTTAACCTTCTTAACCAACCTTCCATGAGGAACCTTGTCAAAGGCCTTACTAAAGTCCATCTAGACAACATCTACTGCTTTACCCTCGTCAATTTCCCTAGTAACCTCTTCAAAAAATTCAAGAAAATTAGTCAAACATGACCTTCCAGGCACAAATCCATGTTGACTGTTCCTAATCAGACCCTGTTTATCCAGATGCTTATATATATTATCTCTAAGTATCTTTTCCATTAATTTGCCCACCACTGAAGTCAAACTAACAGGTCTATAATTGCTAGGTTTACTCTTAGAACCCTTTTTAAACAATGGAACAACATGCGCAGTACGCCAATCCTCGGGGACTATTCCCGTTTCTAATGACATTTGAAATATTTCTGTCATAGCCCCGGCTATTTCTACACTAACTTCCCTCAATGTCCTAGGGAATATCCTGCCAGGACCTGGAGACTTATCCACTTTTATATTTTTCAAAAGTGTCAGTACTTCTTTTACTTTGAAACTCATAGTATCCATAACTACTCTACTCATTTCCGTTACCTCACATAATTCAATATCCTTCTCCTTGGTGAATACCAAAGAAAAGAAATTGTTCAATATCTCCCCCATCTCTTTTGGCTCTGCAGATAGCTGCCCACTCTGTTTCTCCAATGGACCAATTTTATCCCTCGTTATCCTTTTGCTATTAATATAGCTGTAGAAACCCTTTGGATTTACTTTCACCTTACTTGCCAAAGCAACCTCATATCTTCTTTTAGCTTTTCTAATTTCTTTCTTAAGATTCTTTTTACATTCCTTATACTCCACAAGCACCTCATTTACTTCATGCTGCCTATAATTATTGTAGATCTCCCTCTTTTTCCGAACAAGATGTCCAATTTCCCTTGAAAACCAGGGCTCTTTCCAATTTTTACTGTTTCCTTTCAACCGAACAGGAACATAAAGATTCTCTACTCTTAAAATTTCCCCTTTAAATGTCCACCATTTCTCTTCTACATCTTTCCCATAAAACAAAATGTCCCAGTCCACTTCTTTTAAATCATCTCGCATCTCATCAAAGTTAGCCTTTCTCCAATCAAAAATCTCAACCCTAGGTCCAGTTCTGACCTTCTCCATAATTATATTGAAACTAATGGTATTGTGATCACTGGACCCGAAGTGCTCCCCAACGCATACCTCCGCCACCTGTCCTGTCTCATTTCCCAACAGGAGGTCCAGCACTGCCCCTCCTCTAGTAGGTACCTCTATGTATTGCTGCAAAAAACTATCCTGCACACATTTTACAAACTCCAAACCATCCAGCCCATTTACAGAATGTGTTTCCCAGTCTGTGTGGAAAGTTGAAATCTCCCACAATCACTACCTTGTTCTTACTACTAATATCTGCTATCTCCTTACATATTTGCTCTTCCAATTCTCGTTCCCCATTTGGCGGTCTATAATACACCCCTATAAGTGTTGCTACACCTTTCCCACTTCTCAGTTCCACCCAAATAGCCTCCCTAGATGAGCCCTCCAATCTATCCTGCCAAAGCACTGCTGTAATATCTTCCCTGACTAGCAATGCAACACCTCCACCTCTTGCCCCTCCAATTCTATCACACCTGAAGCAACGAAATCCTGGAATATTTAGTTTCCAATCACAGCCCTCCTGCAACCATGTTTCACTGATCGCCACAACATCATACTTCCAGGTGTCTATCCAGACTCTAAGCTCATCCACCTTTCTTACAATGCTCCTAGCATTAAAATATGCACATTTAAGAAACCCCCCGTCTCTTCTTCTCTGTTTATTTCCTTTTTTTTCTTTCTCCTCTTGTGTCTGAGTGCTTCCCTTTTCTGCTTCCTGCCTCCCATTCTGTCTACTAGCTTTCTCTATTTGAGTCCCTCGCCCCAACCATTCTAGTTTAAAGTCTCCCCAGTGACCTTTGCAAATTTCCCCGCCAGGATATTGGTCCCCCTCGGGTTCAAGTGCAACCCATCCTTTCTGTACAGGTCCCACCTTCCCCAAAAGAAGTCCCAATGATCCAGAAACTTGAATCCCTACCCTCTGCACCAGTCTTTCAGCCACGCATTTATCCTCCACCTCGCTCCATTCCTACTCTCACTGTCGCGTGGTACAGGCAGTAATCCTGAGATTGTTACCTTTTTGGTCCTTTTCCTTAACTCTCCTCCCAACTCCCTAAATCCTCCCTTCAGGACCTCTTCACTTTTTTTACCTATGTCATTTGTACCAAAATGTACCACGACCTCAGGCTCCTCTCCCTCTGATTTCAGGATATCTTGGATGCGTTGAGACACGTCCGAGACCTTGGCACCAGGGAGGCAGACCATCATCCTGGTCTCCCGACTGCGTCCACAGAAACGCCTATCCGACCCCCTAACAATAGAGTCCCCAACTACAATATCTTCTTTTAGCTTTTCTAATTTCTTTCTTAAGATTCTTTTTACATTCTTTATACTCCTCAAGCATCTCATTCACTCCATGCTGCCTATAATTATTGTAGATCTCTCTCTTTTTCCGAACCAAGTGTCCAATTTCCCTTGAAAACCATGGCTCTTTCCAATTTTTACTATTTCCTTTCAACCGAACAGGGACATAAAGATTCTGTACTCTTAAAATTTCACCGTTAAATGTCTTCCATTTCTCTTCCACATCTTTCCCATAAAACAAACTGTCCCAATTTACTTCCTTTATATCCTTTCGCATCTCCTCAAAGTTAGCCTTTCTCCAATCAAAAATCTCAACCCTAGGTCCAGTTCTGACCCTCTCCATAATTATATTGAAACTAATGGTATTATGATCACTGGTCCCGAACTGTTCCCCAACGCATACCTCTGCCACCTGACCCGTCTCATTTCCTAACAGGAGGTCCAGCACCGCCCCTTCTCTAGTAGGTACTTCTATGTATTGCTGCAAAAAACTATCCTGCACACATTTTACAAACTCCAACCCATCCAGCCCATTTACAGAATGTGTTTCCCAGTCTATGTGTGGAAAATTGAAATCTCCCACAATCACTACCTTGTGCTTACTACTAATATCTGCAATCTCCTTACAGATTTGCTCTTCCAATTCTCGCTCCCATTTGGCAGTCTATAATACACCCCTATAAGTGTTGCTATCCCTTTCCCATTTCTCAGTTCCACCCAAATAGCCTCCCTAGACGAGCCCTCTAATCTATCCTGCCAAAGCACTGCTGTAATATCTTCCCTGATAAGCAATGCAACACCTCCACCTCTTGCCCCTCCAATTCTATCACACCTGAAGCAACGAAATCCTGGAATATTTAGTTTCCAATCACAGCCCTCCTGCAACCATGTTTCACTGATCGCCACAACATCATACTTCCAGGTGTCAATCCAGGCTCTAAGTTCATCCACCTTTCTTACAATGCTCCTAGCATTAAAATATACACATTTAAGAAACCCACCCTCTCTTATTCTCTGTTTATTGTCTTTTTCTTCTCTCTCCTCTACATTTTGGGTCAGAGTGCTACCATTCTCTGCCTCCTGCCTCACACACTGACTGCTAGCTTTCCCAATTTGAGTCCCTCCCCCCAACCATACTAGTTTAAGGTCTCCCCAGTAGCCTTTGCAAATCTCCCCGCCAGGATATTGGTCCCCCTCGAGTTCAAGTGCAACCCATCCTTTCTGTACAGGTCGCACCTTCCCCAAAAGAGGTCCCAATGATCCAGAAACATGAATCCATACCCACTGCACCAGTCCCTCATCCACTTATTTATCCTCCACCTCGCTCCATTCCTACTCTCACTGTCGCGTGGCACAGGCAGTAATCCTGAGATTGTTACCTTTGCAGTCCTTCTCCTTAACTCTCTACCTAACTCCCTAAATTCTTCTTTCAGGACCTCCTCTTTTCTTACCTATGTCGTTGGTACCTATATGTACCACAACCTCAGGCTCCTCTCCCTCCCATTTCAGGATTTCTTGGACACGTTCAGACACATCCCTGACCCTGGCACCAGGGAGGCAAACTACCATCCGGGTCTCCTGTCTGCGTCCACAGAATCGCCTGTCCGATCCCCTGACTATAGAGTCCCCTATTACAATTGCCCTCCTCTTCTTTTCCTTACCCTTCTGAGCAACAGGACCGGTCTTTGTGCCAGAGGCCCGGCCGCTGTCGCTGCCCCCAGGTAGGCTGTCTCCCCCACCCTTACTCAAACAAGAGTACTTATTTTCAAGGTGTACAGCCACCGGGGTACTCACCAGTCCCTGCCTCTGCCCATTGCCCTTCCTAACTGTGACCCAGTTTTCTATCTCCCGTGGTCTTGGAGTGACCACCTCCCTGTAACTCCTTTCTATGACCTCCTCGCTCTCCCTGAGCAGACAGAGGTCATCGAGTTGCTGCTCCAGGTTCCTAACACGGTCCCTTAGGAGCCCCATCTCGACGCACCTGGCGCAGATGTGGACGTCTGGAGGGCACTCAGACTCCATGACCTCCCACATCTGACATCCAGAACAGTAAACTGCCCTGGCCCTCATTCTCCCCCTTATCCGAATACAATAAAGCCTTACCTGGGATACAAGCCAATCAGCTGCTTCCTCTGGTCCTCTTCCACCAATCAGAGGCTTCCACCAGACTCCTTCTCTGGAAGTGAGATGGAACGTTGCAGATTTGGGTATACTCACAGCTCCAGGTAACTCCTCCTCTCTCCAACGGCTCCCCGGGCCTCTGTAGAAGCAAGCCCCGCGCTGTTTTTATACTCACAGCTCCAGGTAACTCCTCCTCGCTCCAACGGCTCCCCGGGCCTCTGAAAATTTATTTCAGTTCTCTTAATTTTTTATAAAGTTATGGGCTTTACTGTCCTCGATCACAGCTTTTGTGTTGCGTCAATGGAAAATCAATAGGGAACAAGATGCTAATTTCCGAGTATGAAAATGGCCATAACTCTTTTAATACTGAAGATATGAAAGTGAATTAGGTGACAAATTAAACTTATTTTTATGCTTTATCTGATGGATAAATTGCAGACTTGATTTTTAAAATCTCAAAATTTTGTAACATTGCTACACATTGGTGAAAATGTTTTGAAGGAATTTGAAATTTGACCCCCTTTGTCCCATTATTGTGTGCAGTACTGTAAAAAGACACATATATAGGAAAGTATTGGGAAACAGTTCAGTGTGCAAGATAGTAAATGTATTTAAGTTACTGAATTTGGTGTTGTAGGAAAATCTGAACTGTGCATATAAATGCAAGTGGATGTTCCAGAAATGTAAGTGACGTTCCGTCAAGTTCCCCACCACCAATTTTTTAATTGTAAAGTTGGTTATTTATTTCGTTTTTCTATGCAAATATGTGGTACAAGTGAAAGTCATGAAAATGTATAGTACATGTATGGGGTTCTCAAAATGGTGACACAAAATAACTGATCAATTAAGTTTTCCGATAATTTTCTTATGATTTATGCGTTTTGAGGGTAAACCAAGCTGCAACAATATGCCAGCAGCCCTAAGGGAAAAACGGAGTGGGAGTGGAATTGTGTTTCCCTGTCTATGTCTAATAGTTCAGCAAGGTTTTTTTTCATACAGTACATTGTGTATCAATGGAAAAAACTAAAAGTATCATGTTTTGAAAGCACTCTGATCCATACAATTATGGGAGAAGTTGAAATGTAACTAAATATCATGCAGTTTTTTTTTTCCTCCTTGATCATGGCCTCCTCTTTAAGTTTTCTTTTGTGATGGGCCTGGCTTCCACTTAGGCAAGAGAACTTCAGAGAAGGCTGCAGGACCCAATATCTCAAAGATTGGAATTGTCGGGTGGTGTTTTCCAACCCCAGAGCTTTATGTCAATGAGCATGGGTCCAAAAAGAAGCTTTCTTACCTCTAACCCAAACAAAGTACAAGACAGATGGTTTTGCCAAATCCAGCTCTTTCTCATGAGAGAGACGCAAGGATCTGCAGATTCTGTAATGTTGCATAGAATACAAAATAACACAGCAGGTTGGGCAGTATCTCTGGCGGATGTGGATAGGTGTTGTTTTAAGTCTGGACCTTTCTTCAGGCTGTTTCCCGTGTGGACATGGGAACCTCACAAATCCTTCTCAAACCAGTCTGCGGAAGGGTCTCGATCTGAGGCATCACCGATTCCTTTTCTCCAGAGATGCTGTCTGACCCACTGAGTTACTCCTGCATCTTGTTTGGCCCAAAGTGTTTGTGCCAAACATACCTAGCTGAACTGATCTTTTCTGTGTGCACATGATCCATATCCCTCTATTCCCTGCACTTTGAAATGCCTATCTAAACGCCTCTTAAACACCGCTATTGTATCTTACAACACCTCCCTTAGCAATTTGTTCCGTGCTCCCGGCAGCCTCTGTAAAAAAAAATTGCCTTGTTCATCTCCATCAAACGTTTCCCCTCTCACCTTGTAGCTATGCCTTCTGGTGTTGGACATTTCCACCCTGGGGAAAAAGGTTCTGGCTGCCTACCCATTTTATGCCCCTCATAATTTTATATACGTCTATTACGTCTCCCCTCAACTTCTGTGTTCCAGTTTAAGTCTTTCCAACCTCTCCCTATAGCTGACTCTCTCTAATCTAGGCAGCATTTTGATAAACCTCCTGGTAAAACACTAAAGCTTCCACATCTTTCCTGTAATGGGGTAAAGTCCTATAGAACTGCATCATGACTTCCTGACTCTTATATTTGATGCCCCGAGCAACAAAGTAAAGCATGACATATGACTTCATTACCACTCTTTCTACTTGTGTTGCCAAAATATTGAATTAAAGGTCAAGCGAAAAGGTCAAGGCCTTGAACTCAAGTTGTTGAATCTTGTTTGAGAACCTGGCTACAGAGTTTATTATTTAGAATCATCATGACCACATACTTGCATGATTTTAGGGCAACCTGGGCAGAAAAAGGATATTGATTGATAAATCAAAACTGCATTCTTTTAACTTTTCAGATACAGTTTCTAAGAGCCCTGGAATCCGATACATCACTGAGAACCTGATCAAAAAATTGTCAAAACAAGAACAGTTGAGTTCTGTCCAGTCCCTCAATCTTTGCCTATCGAAAGCAGGAGGGAAGAAGTTTAAGGTAATACATAGGATTAAGTGCATTGATATAATGATTCAAAAGATTAAAGGGGACAAGATTTAATAGGAATCTGAGGGGTAACTTTTTCACACACGGTGGTGGTGGTTGTCTGGAACAAGCTGCCAGAGGAGGTAGTTGAGACAGGGACTATCCCAACATTTAAGAAACAGTTAGACAGGTACATGGATAAGACAGGTTTGCAGGGATATGGACCAAACGTGGGCAGGTGGAACTAGTGTAGCTGGGACATGTTGGCCGATGTAGGCAAGTTGGGCTGAAAGGCCTGTTTCCACACTGTATCACTCTATGACTCACGTAACCTGAATTAGGTTGCTGAAAAATATGAATTATATTCCATTTGTAAAGGTATTAGTATGGCGCATAAGTTGTACAATATCTATCTATCTATATATTACTAAAAGTCTGATCTTGACCGCTTTTGGTTCGCTGTGGTGTGATTTCCGAGGGAACGCTGCCACCCACGGCCGTCATTTTTGGCCACCCTCCGCCTTCCTGGACCAGAGGGTTTTTCCCATCGATGAAAAATCAGAGAGATATTAATGTTTTTAAATAATTTGCCATTCTCTCTGCTGCCCCTGCTGGAGGGAGGGGGAGGGACTATAAAACCAGGAGTGTGCCTCACTCAGTCTCTGCAAGATGGAGGAAGCCAGAGGGTCACGTCTCTCTGAGCTCTGAATAACACTGAACACATGTCTACTCCACGGTGAGTGCCCTTAATGTGGTTCTAAAATGCTCTGTCTCTGGTGAGTGTGTTTGTTGGGTGTTATTTAAAGCACGTTTTTGCTTCATCACCAACAGGAGGCTTTAAACATTCGTTTTACACACTGTATATTCAACACGTTCTGAAGTTACTTAGCATTTTAGTATTGGGTGTGTGTGAGTGAATGAGTCTGTGTGTGAATGAGTGGGTATGTGTGAATGAGTGTGTGTGTGTGTGTGTGTGTGTGTGTGTGTGTGTGTGTGTGTGTGTGTGTGTGTGTGTGTGTGTGTGTGTGAATGACAAGGAGCAGAGTGGGGGGGGGGGTGAAGGGAGGAGGGGTGACTGAGTGAACTGCCAGCATACCAGGCGTGAGTGACTGCACTGCCAGCCCACCAGCCGTAGGTGAGTGAACTGCCAGCCCAATAATCCATTCAGTCCACCCTCTCCCCCTTCTCTCTCACAGTCTGTCACCTGTTTTGGGCAGAATTTCTGGCAGTTTCTCAGCTGCCAGCCTGCCAGGTCCGAGTGACTGTACTGCCAGCCCAAGAATCCATTTGGCCCACAATGTCTATACTAGCCCTCTGGAAACCAGTACCTTTGGCCCACAACACCCATATTAGCGCAACAGAAAGCCCCCCCCCCACTGGCGAGCAATATTGAAATTGGTGGAGAGGTGGAATATTGCGTTGGGTGACAAGCCCTCCTGTGTGATGCTGGGACCCAACGGGTCCCACTTAGTCCAGTATTTACTACTTTCTTGTCGGGGGCACCAACATATTGCATATCACTCAGATCTGTCCAGCTTCATTCTGAGTTGTTTTACATTAATATTTGAAAAGCAGGCTACATTCTCTGTCACACCCATCCAGTTTGTTAACTTCTGGGAGATTTGATGCTAATTGCAGTGACAAAGAGCAATTGTAATCTCAAGGTTGCAATGGATAAGAACCTAGACAGTGCTGCAAACAACCATCCCCCCCCCCCCCCTCAATAGATAAGGAAGCCTACTTTTCAGCAGGGTGTATTAGTTTTAGCTATTTTAATTAAGGTGCGCTGTGAAGGCAATATACATTGACACATCTATTTATTACTGTCCTAACATTCTATGTTGGACATTTTTGCCATCATGCTTCCCCAGTATGTGAGCTCTAGGTTAACCAGACTATAACCTACTCATCAATCTATACATAATTAAAACTCTGATCTTCTGCTCTTCCGGTTTGCGTGTTTTTTCTATTTGCGCAAAAACGGTACGTGATAGGACTGCGGTTGTTCGCCCCCTTACTCATCATTCTCCTGCGATGCGAGTGTAACAAGTTTCGTTCCGATCGATGGTATATTGTAAAGGTTATCAAGTTATAAAAATCGTAAAAAACGCGCTTGCGCAGATTGGTCTCTCCTGTCAGTCAGGAAGGAGCGTTGCGTTGGGGAACGGGTTGCATTGGGGGACCAGGCCTCTCGTGTGACAGGGACCCAACGGGTCCCACTTAATCTAGTCTGCCTTATAATTTTCAAATTTCCGACAACAGGTATGAACATTGGATTCTCCAATATTAGGTAGCCCCCTCACTAACCCGTCTTAATCTCCCTCTTCCCTCCCATGTGCCTCACCTGGACTCCCACCTATTTCTCCCTTCTACCCACCCACCCTCTCGCTCACTTTACTCCCTCCGGCTTTGCAATCCGTAACTCTTCAAACGTGTGTTGCACCTTCCTTCCTTTCTTGTCTCTGGCCTTTGTTCCAACCATCAGCCTATCAACATCACCCCCCTCCCCTGCCACCTTACATTCGTACAATTAGTGTGAAGAAGGGTCTCCACTTGAAATGTCACCAATGTCCATGTTCTCCAGGGATGTTGCCTGACACACTGGGTTACTCTTGCACTTTGTGTCCTTTTGTTTATTAACCAGCATCTACAGTTCTTTGTTATTTAAATTGTTCACCTCATATCACACAATCTCCAATTGCTGCACAAAATATAGGTTTCACTTCTGTTAGGAGGCCGAGTCGCCGTTGCCTCTCCCTGTGTGTTTCATAATTCAGATTTAAGCAATCCATGTTCAACTTCGGTTCCACTTCAATTAACGTTTTGCATTCATTTTCTAACCTAAGAGCACAGGTGATCTTGAGTCTTAATCTTAAAGGAAAAAATAAGAGAAAAGGCTGATGGTTAATGATGCCTTGCTAAAATACCGGTCTAACAATAGAAGGTAAATTTTAAATTTCCTCAGACTGACATTGTACTAAACAAAATAATGTTTCAAGACATTTTGCTAACTGGATTTGAATGTTCATTTCAAATGGAAGTCAAACTTATAAGCTCATAATATTTTACTCAGCAGTAAACTATTTGCATTTTCTGAAGAATTTATTTGGGGAAAGAAAAATTGTGAAAATGTTGTGCATGGATGCGTTCATTGAGGAGTAAATTCCAATAAAAAACAGTATTTAACTTGTTAATTCCTGCAACTATTAGTGAACTAAGTCATAATAATGTTTTGTGTTTAGTTTATAGAAAAGCTAGAAAAATGTGACCATCTACTTGTCCTGAATTTGAACAATAATGTTATTGAGAAAATAGAAAAACTGGACAAACAATTGAAGCTACGTGAACTTAGTCTTTCATACAATCGAATCCGGTGAGTAACAAAAGATGCATACATCCACAAAGTAAATGGAGAAACAAGATTAAACTCTTGATTAAATGGAGCATTTTATATGTTAAAGACAAAAAGTGATTTATTCACTATTTGATAAGTAAGCCAAATGTCAAGATTTATTCTTAATAGTATGAATCATAGTTTTATTCTATGGTGAATTATATTGGAGGTCTGTGCATACCTAATCAGCTGATACATTTCATGCCTCTTGACTTTTCAAAAAACAAAATCAACTTTTTCCTGCATATAGTAAAATTGAAGGTCTGGAGCACATGGTAAACCTTCAGAATCTGATGCTTGCTGGAAATTATATTGAACAAATTCCTGCATGGGTTGGAAAGAAGTTGCGATCTCTTCATGTCCTCAGCCTCAAACAGAACAATATTACATTGGTAGGTTAATTTCATTTATCAGTACCGCAAGGCATTTTATTATTAATAATATTTTGAAAGTTTGAAGGAAAATCGGGTCAAGGAGTAAGTCATATTTGTCTGATGCGAACTAAGAGAAGATTAAAGGTAGACAAAAATGCTGGAGAAACTCAGCGGGTGAGGCAGCATCTATGGAGTGAAGGAAAGGCAACGTTTCGGGTGGAGACCCTTCTTCAGACTATGTACTAGTTCGCTTTTACAGGATCCAGCTTTTAAGAAATTCACTAGGTCTCAATTTTAAGATTGAAACAACTATTACAGTGTTGGAAATGCTGAAAAAGGACATATGTGGGAAAAAAAAGTAACATTTTGGGAAACTGATCATAATCATTTCATTGCATTGATGAAAGACCACTGACCTGAAATGTTAATTCTATCTGAACAATTCTAGCATTTTCTGTTATGATTTCTCAGTGATATGATGCCACCTTGACTTGTTTCAAGGAAAACAGTAATAAAAAACATGTGTAACTTCAGATAATGGGAGTTGGGCAGTGAGATCTAATGATGCAAATGAAATGCCAAACTTTATGAAGCACATAGAAGATGAATCTCCAATTATCTGGAGTACTTTATTTCATCTTTACATTTTGATTACAGTCCTGGCCGTAACGTTTCCGTTTAAAGTCGTTTGCAATATGAAAATGTTATTTCTGTTTAGACAAAAATAATAATTTCATTGACTTCAAAGCTTCACAATTGATGTTCTTCCTAATATTTTTTCTGTTTTCTTAGCTTCAAGATATATCCAAACTGAAATCTTTGAAAGAGTTGACTTCACTAATCCTGACAGATAATCCTTTAGCTAGTCTTCCACATTATCGACAGTATGTCATATATCACTTACGCTCTTTGAACTATTTGGATGGGCGGCCAATAACATTCCAGGAAAGACAAGAGGCTCACGATCGATTTCATTTAGGTAAAATCATATATTATTTTATGCTAATAGTAATTCTATTTTATTTTAAATTCCTTCATGCGATGTAAATGTCATTGGCAATGCTAATAATTTATTGTCCATCACTTATTATCCCAGAACTGAAAATACATTTAAAAAGACATTTAAAGACGTTGGTAGTCTGGAGTTGTAGGAGATGATAAGGTTTTACAATCTTCCAATATTTTCAGGGTCATCATTCCTACAACTAGTTTAAAAAAAAAAAAATTATCTAAATTTTGTGGTGGAATGGAACGCTAAGCCTTGGGTGTTAGTTTTAGTAATACTGGCAGTTCCCAAGTAATGTAAGAATTCAAGGACGGCACAGTGTCGCAGCAATAGAGTTGCTGCCTTACATCGCCAGAGACCCGGGTTTGACCCTGACTATGGGTGCTGTCAGTACAGAGTTTGCACGTTCTCCATGTGACCGCGTGGCTTTTCTCTGGGTGCCGCGGTTTCCTCCCACATTCCAAGGGCGTGCGGGTTTGTAGGTTAATTGGCTTCCGTAAATTGTCCGAGAGTGTAGGGTAGAACTAGAGTATGGGTGATTCTTGGTTGGTGTAGGCTCGGCGGGCCAATTTGGCCCAAAGGCCTGCTTCCATGCTATATCTCTAAACCAAGTATAACTTCTATTCCTGAAGACTGTGAACAGATTTTTCCATGGTTCATTTCATATAGCTAACTATATTGCATTGCTCTCCACACACTTGCTATAATTATTGTATCATCACTCATACACTACCCATATTCTTTATTCAGTCGCTAATAGGAACCAAGAACCAGAGGACAACGGTTTAAGATGAGAGGGGAAAGATTTACTAGGAACCTGGGGGGCCCCTTTTTCACAAAGGGTATTCGGTAAGCTGCCAGACAAAGTAGTTGAGGCAGGTACTATCGCAACTTATAAGACACTTGGGCAGGTGTATGAATAGGAAAGATTTAGAAGGATATGGGCTGAATGCAGGCAGGTTGGACTAGTGTGGATGGTTGGCATGGGTAAGTTGGGCCGAAGGGTCTTTTTCCATGCTGTATGATAAATGAATACCAGGAAACATTTTCTTCTTATTGTCTTGAAAATGCTTTAAAAATGCATGGGAGAATGTACATAAAGTTTGTATTTCCATAAGTCTGATTGTCTGTAACCCAGGGTGTCGCTGGATAACCAATATGGCGATCAGTAGACGGGTAGAAATGTATCGTTGATTACACAAGGATTAATTGTATGATATGCTACATGAAATGCACTACATTTCTAAAATTTGGTTTCATTGACTTCATTGGAATCAAATTTCAGAAACAAAGTAAGAAAATAGTCTTGAATATGTCACATGTTGCAGTCATGGTTGTCGGGACAAATTTTCAACCCTATATTTTTACGCCAAAATAACAAAGATATGATGCTAATTTACTTGATGTGCTCTTGAACTTTTGTTTCAAGTTTCAGGTTTTCATGAATTATCAATTTATAAAATGAATCCCTTATGCTTTGTGAATTGCTTAAAAATGAAATTCTGATATTGTAAAAATGGATTGAGAAGAGTCACTACAGTTTTCAGTGAGCAAAATTACTGTGTCGACATCCATCTGTTTTTAATTGTTTCAGTTGGGTTTCCAACACTTCATACATACAATTTATATTAAATACAGAAGTAATAATAAGCACAATAAATAAAACCAGGCACTTAAATGAGAAAAAATATGTATGAATAACCAGGAAAGCAATTTGGAGTGAACAAGCAAAAAGAAACAGGAAGACAACAACAATTGTGCTCGCTCAATCTCATCGGCAACAATTCCCAACCCTTCCCAATACAGTACGTGACGATTGTTCAAGCAGCATCTGTCACCTTCCACAAATGTCAAGACAACCATCCCATATCCGTGTTGGCCCTCAACAAGCCAGAGAAAATATAGTTGATCATTCTTTTTGGCTAATTTGTTTTTATTGTGTCGATGCAGAGGAACTAGAGAATCTTGAGAACGAACTTGAAAGGAAGAAGAAAGAGATTCAATTGTTAGAACAGAAGCAATCCAAAACAATGGAGAACGTCAAAAACCAAGAACAACTGAACAAGTCACTTCAGCTAGAACACCAACAACAGAAGAACAGCTGCAATAAACTGGAGACAGAGGTGGAGACCAAGAATGAGCTGGTATGTTTGAATTAAGAGTAATACGTAATCAGGCAGTAATTAAAAAGGGAATATACTGTTGGGGGAAAAAACATGTAATGGAGTGGATTTAACGGAAGTAGAATCTAAACATTATTCCCTTATCATGTATCTATACACTGTAAATGTCGGCGGTAATCATGTATTGTCTTTCTGCTGACTGGTTAGCACACAACAAAAACTTTTCACTGTCATGTGACAATCAACTGAGCTGACTTGATGTTGAAATGTTTTAATTTTATACTCAATTTACAAAATGTTCTGAGTGGCTGATGCAGAATTCAAATTTCTGGGGTTTTAAATGTCATGGATAGTTTTATGGAAGTATGGTGTAAATTTCTTGAAGAAGAAAATGTTGTGCAGCCAGTTTGCACTGGTTTCACACAAAAATATGATGATAACAAATGCTCACGTTCAAGTTCACATTTACTGCCACGTGCACCAATTAAGGTACAGTGGAATTTGATTTACAATGCAGCCATACAATAAAAAAATAAAAAAATACTCAATAGAATATAACATGAACATCCCCCACAGTGGAATCAACATTCTGGAATAACGTTCAGTCAGTCCTCCTATGTTCACGCGTGGTCGAGGCCATGAACCCTCCATAATCGCCGCTACGAACGGCCTGATATACAAGCCTTCTCGTCGGGATGCTCGAAACTCCGACGACAGGACGGATAGACACTCCGCTGCTTGGAGGTCCCGAATCGGCCACTTCCTACCGGCGACCGCGGCTTCACGATGTTATAGGCCACAGGCCGGCGGTCAGAGCTCTTCTCCGGCGATCCCCAGCAAGGGATCGCCCGGCTCTGCGATGGAAAGTCCGCGCTGCGCACGCTGCTGAAGTTCTGGGCCCAACTCCAGGAAAGGCCGCAACGATCCAAGTTGTTAGGCCGCGAGGGAGGAGAAGATGCGATATGGAGAAAAGTCACATCTCTGTCGAAGTTAAGTGACTGTTCCCCCCTATTTCCCCCCCCACCACCCCCCACACTAAAACACGCTTTTAGACATACTAAAAACAACAAAAATAACAGCCCATGTTGATATTTTGGAAGTTAAAATCCCTCACTATTATAACCCTGCTATTCTTGCACCTATCTGTGATCTCACAAACGATAGAATATGGAAAAGGACAGCACAGGAACAGACCCTTAAGTGTAAAAACCTTGCTTGCACATCTCTTTAAAACCTTGCCCTTTCATCTTAAAGCTATGCCAAATGATCTTTAACATTTCCACCCTGGGGAAAAAGGTGCTGACTGCCTAGCTTATCTATGCCTTTCATAGCCTGTTTCCATGCTATATTTCTCAATGACTCCATGTCATTATACTCTAATCCTCCTACAGTAAAGCCATTGGACCATTTGCCTTCTTTAATGCACACTAAACTTTCCTCTAAACATCAAAGATGTTACCTAAATGTTACATAATAGTAATGACGTAGAAGTCATATTTTTTGTTACTGGTCAAGTGAGTACCTAATCAGGAAATTAAATTCCTCTCCAGTAGACCCCTTTTAAGAGTGAGCAATTGTAAGACTAAGTTAAAGGAGAATTTAACTGCGACTGGAAATCTTAAACAAGCTGTCTTCAGAATTATAGGATGTTCATGGACTTTGCATATGGATTGATTGAAAGCCGCAGTATGAACACAGGCACATTGGCCCTCCTTTTCCATGTCAATTATCGATCATCTGTTCACACTAGTTCTGTGTTATCCCACCTTCACATTTAATCCGTACAAACAAGAAGCAATTTACCGAGAACAATTAACCTACAAACCCGCATGGCTTTGGGATGTGGAAAGAAACCAGAGCATCTGGAGGAGGCCGTACACATTCTGTACAGTCAGCACCTGGTCCAGTTGGAATTCAGGCCGCTGGTGCTGAGGCAGCAGCATTGTGCCCCAAATATCTTTCTAGTATGTTTTTCAGTGTGCTTAAAATTATGTACCAGAGTTTGAAATTAAATTGAGAGTTCCAGATGATACCAAAGCCTTTAGACTCTGGTGAATGTGTTTGTATTAATAAAACATCTAATAAACTGTCTTGCCATCAGTTTGGTAAGGCTTTAAGGTACTCAAAAGTGTAAACAGAATTGAGTAAAATAAGTTTGCATTCAGTTCTGGAAGGAAATGGTGCTGCAAATGTTTTTGTACCATTTACAAATTGTATTGATGACTGTGCTTGATTTATTTGCACACTACATATTTCAATGCACACTACATATTTGTTTGCATATGAAGGCAGTTTTTTTTAATAAAGTAAAACAAATTTGATTTTATTCTTTTCTGACCCGTTTGCACAATTAACTGAATCTTGTTTAGTTTATTATTATTGTCATGTGTACTGAGGAAAGTGAAAAGATTTTGTTGCGTTCTTTGTCCAGTCAGAAAAGACTATACATGCTTATATCAAGCCATCCACGGTGTACCAATAAAGCGTACAACATTTAGTGCAAGGTAAAGTCCGACTAAAGATAGTACAAGATCACCAATGAGGTTAGGACCACACTATCTCACGAGATGGCAGTTCAGTTGTCTGATAACAGCTGGGAAGAAACTGTCCTAGAATCTGGAGGTATGCAATCTGTACCTCTTGCCTGGTGTGAATGGGGTGAGACTGGTCCTTGATTATGTGGGTGGCTTAGCCAAGGCAGCGTGAAGTGTAGATGGAGTCAATGGAAGGGAGCTGCTCCCAAACCATGCTGTCTGTGATGCATTCGATAAAACCCTCAACATATATAGAAATTGGTGAAGGTTGTAGGAAACATGCCAAACTTTCGAAGTCTTTTAAGGAAGTAGAGGCATTGATGTGCATTCTTAGATATAGCTTTGATATGGCTGGTCCAGGACAAATTGCTGATGATATTTATTGCTAACATTAGCAGACATTTGAGAATCGAGTTTTTTTTCTTGAGCACAACTAGGTAACGTGTATACACACATCAAGACAATGGAAGATTCATTTTTTAATTTAATTTTTTGAACAAAATGTGTTTTAATTGAATATTTCTATGGTAACAATTAGTATAATTCTCAAAGCTTGCTTCATTTTACTCGGTTTTCCTTTAACCTGTTGCTTTTCTTCAGTTTTTCCTGCCGATGTCTATTGAAGCCTTGCTGCACACTTGTCTTCAGGTATCTGGAGCATGTAGCATTTAGGTTGCATGTCACAGAGATCACATAGGGATTTATTAGACTAATTCAAAAAATATTTGAAGCTTTTATATTATAAAACATAAGTGCTATAGCAAAATAAGTTGTGACTTGAAAAACCTTTAGTATTGTAAAAAAGGACTGTGATAGTTGATTTTCACCAGTTTTGTGTTTGGCCATTAGTAGCAATATTCTGCATTAAGTTGAAAAAACAAACAGCTGGACTATCTGTGGGTTAGGCAGCATCTATGGAGAGAAATATTCTGCTAATAATATTCTATTGCTCATGATATCCATAGCATTTGGGAATAGCAGAATATGTTGTATATGACTGAGGGATGTGCTGTGGTTGGCAGGTAAATGAAGCTTGGTGGGGAATAGGGAGGATTAGTGTTGAGTTACTTGGATTTATTGGAGTTGGAACAATGGGCAACAATAGGTATACGCCAGTGGGATGTTGGGATCAGAGATGCAGTAAGGTAGCCCAAATTGCATTGTTAACACAGGTGCTGTGAACATAAAACATACTCTTGAAGCAGGACCTACTTCACTGATTCAGACCTTGTACTATAAATGCAGACTAAAATTTAAAACTCGCATGCAGATAGCTTTTGTACAGGCATGCTGATAGCTGAATTGACTTTAGAGGGCAGAATATTTGTGGAGTGGTGATGTGCTGGGATAGTATCTGTGGCACAGCATGTAGAGCCTCACTCCACTGATGTAAACATGACCTGTGCCAGCTGTGTGGTGTCTACACAGTCGCTCTGTGACCACGTGGTTTGTCCTGGGTGTTCCAGTATTATCCTACATCTCAAAAACACTTGAATTGGTAGGTTAATTGGTTATTCCAAAGTGTCCTAAGCATGTAGGTTAGTGGAAGATACTTGGAGAGGTGGGCGATGGGAGTTGATGGAAAAGAACAATGGGGAGGGAGGGGGTTGAACAATGGACAATGGGGACCCTGCGTGGGGGGAACCACTGTGGGGGAGGGGGGGGGAACAAAAAAGGACCCGGCATACTTTGTAACTTTGTCAGTGCCGTAGGTGGCCACTATTTGTATACCAAGCAAAGAGTTTAATGGTGCCTTGTCCCATGCGACAATAAAGTATTCCATTCCATAAAGCATGCCATTCCATTCCAAATGTGAAGAGAAAATGGATTTTGAATAGATTTATGTCAATAGGGATACCTGGTGATTAGTGGAAACTCAGGTGGACCAGAGTCTGTATCTGTGTAAGTCTCCAACTTTATAATTCTTGTTTAAGAGATGTGTAGAGTTTTATTAGTTAAGATTTCGACTCCTTCATCAAACCATTCTTAAAAATAACAGATATTTTTCAAAATATCCCTAGTGTGATCTCTGTGTTGTTAAATTGTACTGTTGTGTGTATGTGCATGTGGGTATACATGCATGCATGTAGGTCATGCTGAGTTCCTCCAGCAATTTTGTTATTTGTTGATGGAGAAATGTTAATACCCGTGGAGCTGTTCAATATCAAAATTATAAATGTACACAGTGAATGCCACAAGAAAAGCAGCATTTCTACATAACCAGGTTGCCTGCAAGTTACAGTAGGGTACTATTCCTGTGAAAATCTGAACAGTATGCAAGTCAGAAATGTGGATGCAAAATGAGTTCTGAGTTGGCAGATGATGCCTGCAGCCCTGTAGCAGCCTGCAAATCCATAACACCCCTTCCCCAAATGCTCCAATGTATGTTGGGCTACACATACGTTGGCTGTTTGTAAATTAGGGAGGGCCAGTACTAAGGAATACATAACATATATTGAAGATTACTTTGTGTAGGAAGGTTTGATCTTTGAAATAACTTTAATGCTTTATAAGACATTGTTTCGCATCTTGCTTGTCCCCATTGTAATTAGAAGCTTGAATGAGCTAAAGTAATTTCGCTTCAGAAACTAAAATGTTAAATAAATAAATAATTATTCCTAGGTGGTAAGTAACCATGTTAGCTTAGCTGCATGTTATTGAGAACTTTATGTAGGATATTCTAAAGCCAAACCCAATCAGTTGCTACAGTTGGGTTTATTGGGTTTCCCATTAACAATCTCCCCATTGTTGGGTTTATACAATAATTCAAATAGAGTCTGAAGAAGGGTTTCGGCCCGAAACGTCGCCTATTTCCTTCGCTCCATATATGCTGCTGCACCCGCTGAGTTTCCCCAGCAATTTTGTGTACCTTCGATATTCCAGCATCTGCAGTTCCCTTTTGAACACAGTTGCTACAGTTTACTATTTCAGTTGAATGAACAATGTTCATCCACATTTATCATTGGGGATTTTTTATAAATGACTAATAATTCGGGGGGGGGAGGGGGGCCTGGTGTCACATGGAAGGGCTGGTCCCCAAACGCAATATTCCACCATTCACCCATTGCTCCCAACTGCGCAGGCGCGGCTAACAGGTTCCCGTTGTGACATAGAAGATGGAGACATTACTGTGCAAGCTAAGTGCAGACCCGTTGGGTCTGCTCCCCAACGCAAGATTCCACCACTCACCCGTTCCCCCAACGCAAGCCGTTCCCCCAACGTAATATTGCACCACTCGCGCATAGCCCCCAACTGTGCTAACCAGATTGAGAGAGAGAGAGAGAGAGAGAGACAGACACACACACACACACACACACACACACACACACACACACACACACACACACACACACACACACACACACACACACACACACACACACACGTCCCACACACACACACGTCCCACACACACACACGTCCCACACACACACACGCCCCACACACACACACACAGCCCCACACACACACACACACACACAGCCACAGAGAGAGTTTTAGTTATAGATAGATAGATAGAAAGATGAACCTTAGATGTTTGAATTATTTGGGATAATGCTTTTTAATTGCAATCAATACTCCGTATCTGCTGAATTCATGGTTCTTTGCATTCACAATGCCATTGAAATCTCCTGCTGTAACTCCCACACTGAAATAATTCAAATAGACTCAACAGATTTACTTGATTCCACAAATTGCAAGTCTTAGCATTCAGAGACAATAGTTATACAGGGCTCTAAATTAACGGTTGCCCGGGTGCCACAGACCACTCAAAATGCCGCCGGGCAACCAAAACGGCGAGTCATTTTGCCCGGCTTGGCAACTTGGTTTATACCGAAGATAGACACAAAAAACTGGAGTAACTCCGTGGGTCCGGCCGCTGCTGCCACTCCGCCAACGGCGCTTCCAAAACAGACCATTGGAGGAGGGAGGTGTCGGTCAGAGGCGGAAGTAGAGTAGGAGGGAGGGGAGGCTGAGGATAGAGCGCGGTGATTGGAGGAGGGAGACGAGCCAAAACACTCTCGGCAGATCTGCACCGCAGCCAGGATTGATCCCGCTCTCCGGTGCTGCAATCGCTGCCGAACCGCTACTGGACCATCCCCGTCCCCGCCCGAGAGCCCCCACCCCCGGGGGTGGCCAGAGGCGTCGGGAGTCAGACGGGCGCGGCGCCCCCAGCCAGCACAGAGAAGCAGCGTTAAACCCAGCTCACTCTGCCTATCCCGCCAGGTTAACCAACAGCCTGTCTGGATTGAGACAGGGCTGTAGGCGAGACAGGCAGTTCAGCTGCATTTAGCGCTGGATTGAGCTGAAATTAACGTTCACAGAAGCCTCGCGAGTGTGTGTGAGTGTGCGCATGCGCGTGCGGCCGCCAAGACATTCTGTCCGCGGTCCCCTCCACGGACCCGGTCCGCGCTGGCCTTCCTTCCCACCTCCTCTGCCCCTTCCTCTCTCTCTCTCTCTCTCTCTCTCTCTTGTACGCCCCCTCCACTCCCCTTATCCTGAGACCCCTCCTCTCCATCCCGCACTGATCCCCATTCCCCCCCCCCATCTATTCATCCTGCACTGATCTCCCTAGCCACCTCGCATTGATTCTCCTGCCACTCCCCATCAATCCTACACTGGCCCCCCAATTCATCCTGTACTGACCCCCCTTCCCATCCATCCTGCACTGCTCCCCCCCATCCATCCTGCACAGATCCCCCCCATTCAACCCCACTGACATCCCCCGCGCTCTCCCCTCACAATTTTACCTACTCCAACCAACACGCACTAATTCCCCTGCCTCAATCCATCCAATCCTCACCGATTGCCTTCTCAAGCCCCCCCCCCCCATCTATCCATCCTGCACTGATTCATACACTCCCCCTCCCGACCCTATTGTCTTCAGAGCTAACATTGCATTCCGTTATCAAACATAGTCAATCAAATATGTTTTAATTCCCGATGTTGTTATTTGTTTTAATCCATAAAGATGGATTAATTAAATTGTGAACACGTGAAACATTAAAACCGCTGTGTTCGATTGTCACTGACACGTTATTACAGAATTCATTTTAATGGCAAATCAATGCTCTTAATATGGAGTATCAGTACTGTAGTTATTTAATGAGCAACATTCACAACTATACGTTGGATTTATCCAGGTTTTACTTCTACAGTCAGTCATATACATTACAAATTTAGTCAGGAGATATTTCAGTTGAAATTTTAACATTCTGAAGTGGGAATGATGGAAAAAGCGTTTATCAACAATTTTTTTTTTAAATTGTGCTTACAAACTGGGTATCTTCATTGCCACATACATCTAATCTGAATATCCGGTAATGTGGCGTCTTGACACCTTTAAATATATTACCAAACATTTACTGCATTTATGTCCTTTGGCCATCTCTTGTTAGTTAGTGTAATGTTTAACCTGTCAGATGGTTATAGTCAGTTTTAACAGCTATTATCATAAAATGCCTTTAGAAAATTCCTTGCAACCTGTATATTTTGTTGTGGATAAATTATGTGGGAAGCGAAAGTGTTTCTGTACCAATAGTAATAACGACCCATGCTATGGCCATGTCATGATAATTTTCGGTCGTTCACAGAAAACATGCTTGCATCAATCTGTAGTGTGCATGGTTAAGCATATATGTTATCAAGGTCCAGGATTTATTGACACAGGTTGATCATACGCTGAATAATCCAACCACATTTTTGTTTAGAAGTGGAAAGAAATAATAAAAATTGCATTAATTGCAATGTGTAAAAAGAGTTGAGATACCGTATTATAATTTTGCTGCATGGCATTGTGGTATATATCATGTCTTGATTGGTGAATATGTTTAGTTTGTGACTTTATTGGAAGCAGAAATAATATGTGAATGCTTCATTGATCATAATTCCGACTGGTAACTACGCACTTTGTCCAAGCACGTGTCATGCAAGCCATCTTAAATGACCACCTAAAATGTCATTTGGCAACCTAAAAAGTTGCCACGGTTGCCCGGCTGGCAACAGGGAAAAAAAGTTAAGCGAGAGCCCTGTTATAGTTTGAAGCCTAAGACGAGATCTCAGCATTTGATCTAGAATGTTCCTCGGTTTAAGATGTGGGCAGTGCTATACTGTTGATGGTTTCATCTTTCAATGTGAAATCAAACTAAGTCCCCATCTGCTTTTTATATTAATGTAAAAAATGATTTTAATCGAAGAACAATAGAATTCTCCCGTTTCTTGGCCTTTGCATATCCCACAATCAACATTACGCAAAGAGCTTTTATAGTCGTCATATCATTGTTGCTTTTTTGTATATAGGTTTCTACATAACCCTACGTTGGAAGGCTGTTTATTTAATTTGCTATTAAGTGATTGGAGACTTCCTAAGATCATGAAATCGCACTGTATCAGACAATTTTTCTGTCACTGAACAGAAATAAAAGAGATGGATATCGTGTTCATTTTCCATCTATTTACAGTCTCCTGCTTTGCTGCTTATGTTACTGGCTGATTCACTCTTTTGCCTTCCGAGAGATCAAATGTTTAATTAATTTCACAATATCAAGAGGAGAAAGAAAAATGCATTCAGAGAATTGAAAAAGTTTTCTTTAAAAAAAAAAGTCAAATTTTTCATGATGAAAGTGTACAATTTTCCATATTGTTTTATTTCCGTTACAGCTTAAGCGGAAGACAGCAGAACTAACGCGGGCTTGTCAAAAGCAATACCAGCTGGAGCAAGAATTAGCATTTTACAAGATTGATGCCAAGTTTGAACCGCTGCATCACGTCCCAACTGAAGTAATATGTCACCTTTAGTTTGGAGGCTAATTAACCAGTCAAAAATAAAATATCCAGATCAGTTTTAATAATAAAAGGAATCCCAAGGCGATGGCATACATTGGTGAATGCACAAACAGTGCATGGCACAATGGAACAAATGTAAAACATGGAAGAGCTGTCAATTTTGATAAGACACTTTTACTTCTGTTCCATTATATCCTTTAATTCTTACCATAAAGTAGATTAAATGCCTCATAGTAACTTATTAGAATTCTGGAATCAAATCTGTCCACCTATTCAATTGCAGAATGCTGTACAACATGGAAATCATGAAGGTAGAACAGATTTTCCGAGCAATGAGATTTTAGTATCTTTGCAAATGCTTTGCTTTTCGGTGTACTTTTCTGTTAAGATTTACACATTTTCCAATGGTTCATCTTATTTTTGGTACATAGTACAAATTGTACTGGGTTGGACTGGAATTAATGGCTCCAGTCAGTGCAACCAACTATTTCCAGCAATTGAAGTTGCATTAAGTCTTTACTTCCACACATGCACTGGTCAATTTAGAAGTTTGAGACCTTTTGAATAACAGAAGAATTCAAGGTGCTGGAGTTTCTGATCTTACACCAGGATAGATCAGGCATGTGATTAGAGAGCCGTTTAGTATAGAATGCAAGGAAAAGAGGAAGGTGATTTTTTTTTTAGTTTACTAATTTAGCATTATATTTTTTTTAATCTTGATTTAATTAATAACTATGAATATGTTTTGATTTTAAATGTCCTCAAATGTCAGAAACATATTTAAAATAATTATCATAAAACAGACACCACCCATCTTTGACTGCCAGCAACATGCTTGGCCCAAGCAGTATGCCACCTCAGATATCAACATCTGACCCGAGGTTAGATTGGCCTTTTCAAATGGCAACGGTAGTTTTATTGCAGGCAAGTGCCATCAGGAATCTGACTTTCATTTTTCTGTTCCTATTCATAAACTTTGTGTTCTTTCAGGATTTCATTTATTGTCATCTAGTTTTCAACTGAAAAACATCAGTCTTCCTTTTCTAAATCTCACCATCTCCATCGCAGGCAGACTACTGACCGACTTTTACTACAAACCCATTGGCTCCCATAGCTATCTTAACTACACTTCTTTCCACCCTGCTTCCTGTAAGGACTCTATCCCCTACTCCCAATTCCTCCGTCCAGGGCGCATCTGCGCCCAAGATGAGGTGTTTCATACCAGGGAATCTGAGATGTCCTCATTCTTTAGGGAACGGGGGTTCCCCTCTTCTATTATAGATGAAGCTCCCACCAGGGTCTCCTCTATATCCCACAGCTCTGCTCTTACTCCCCATCCCCCCCACTCGTAACAAGGACGGAGTCCCCCTTGTCCTTACCTTCCACCCCATCAGCCGTTGCATACAACATATAATCCTCCGAAGTTTTCACCACTTCCAACGGGATCCTACCACTGGCCACATCTACCCATCTCCTCCCCTTTCTGCTCTTGCAGCCGGCAGGCAGGCGGCAGTTCCCTCCGTACATCCCTGGTCAATTTGTCCCTTCCTACCCAAACCACCCCTCCCCGGGTACTTTCCCTTGCAACCGCAGGAAATGTTACACTTGCCGTTTTACCTCCCCACTCGACTCCATCCAAGGACCCAATCAGTATTCCCAGGTGAGGCAAAGGTTCACCTGCACCTCCTCCAACCTCATCTACTGCATCCGCTGTTCCAGGTGTCAACTTCTCTACATCAGCTAGACCCAGCACAGGCGCGGCGATCGCTTCGCCCAACACCTCCGCTCAGTTTGTACTAACTTCCCCCTCCCATTCCCAATCTGACTCCTCTGTCCTGGGCCTCCTCCATTGCCAGAGTGAGGCCCAGCACAAATTGGAGGAACAGCACCTCCTATTCCGCTTTGGTAGTTTACACCCCAGTGGCATGAACATTGATTCTCTAATTTTAGATAGCCCTTGCTTTCTCTCTCCTTCCCCATCCCCTTCCCAGTTCTCCCACAAAGCCTACTGTCTCCGCCTCTTCCTTTCTTTTTCCCACCCCCTCCAACATCAGTCTGAAGAAGGGTCTCAACCCAAAACATCACCTATTCCTTCTCTCCATAGATGCTGCCTCACCCACTGAGTTTCTCCAGCATTTTTTGTCTACCTTTGATTTTTCCAGCATCTGCAGTTCTTTCTTAAACAATCTTAAATCTAATAATCTGTATTAACTTGGAATTCCATATACATAGTACAGCACAGATACAGGCCCTTAGGTCCACACTGCCTGTGCCAAACATGATACATATCTGCCTGTACTAATTTGTGCCCCTCCACTGCCTAATCAGCCACGTGCCTATCCAGAAGTCTCTTACTTGTCATTATCATATCTGCCTCCACGATCACGCTCAGCAGTGTTCCAGGCACTTGCCACCCCATGTGTAAAAAAAAACCTTGCCCCACACATGTCCTTTAAACTTTGCCTCTCTCACCTTAAAGTTATGCCTTTAGCATCTGATATTTTCATCTGGGAAAAGGTTTAGACTGTCTACTGTATCTGTGCCTCTCATTTTATATACTTTTTATCTATCCCATCAACCTCCGGCATTTCAGAAAAAGCAATCCAAGTCTGTTCAATCTCTCCCTGTAGCTAATGCCCCCTAATCCAGACATCATTCTAGTAAACTTCATCTGTACCCTTTCTAAAGCTTCCACATCCTTCCTGCAATGGACAACCAGACTGCAGACCGTAATCTAAATGTGGCCTAGCCAATTACCTATAAAGCTGCAACATGTCTTCCTGACTCTTATGCTCAATGCCCTGACCAATGAAGGCAAGTATATCATATGCCTTCTTTACCACTCTATCTACATGTGTTTGCCTCTTTTCATCTTCTTCTTGCGTATGGCGTGCACAGCCTAAAGTTGTAAGAAAACTTGTTCTGTTTGATCTTCTGTTTGTGCACGCCAGGTTGATTGCATTTGTCGAAACAGGGTGGACCACACGAAGGTTGCAATCTCCCACCCCGCCTCTTTTCATAAGACGTGGGAACGGAGTTCGACTGAGCAGCTCATCGAGCCTACGCCGCCATTTTATCATGATTGATTTATTTTACCCTCTCAACCCTATTCACCTGCCTTCTGCCTTTGATGTCCTTCCTATTCAGGGAGTTATAGACTTAGGCCCCATGATCCCTCTGTACATCAGTGTTATTGATCATGCCAATAATTGTGTATATATTCAATAATTCCCCATACATTCAACCTCCGAAAGTGCAACACCTGTTGCTCGTATTAAAAATGTTTTTTATTAATTGAACCATTTTACAGAATTTTGATGTGGATGATATTCCAAATGAGAGTCCTTACATTGGGAAGGCCATGTACAAGAGAAACCAATACATCCAAGAAGCACATATCCTTGCCCCTGAGCAGCATGGAAACATTGGAAAAATTCAATTTGATGTCGATGATGAACAAAAGAATGAATTAAGAGTAAAACTTAATCAGGCACTGGATGCCCAGCTGGAAGACAAGGAAAAGAAAATTCTGAAAGGTAGAACCATTGAGATGTTCTTAAACAATTTATAGCTTCTAAACATCTTCGATCATTAATGCAATGACATTTTAAATTAAAAACTAGAATCTGTTTTGATCACAGATCTGGCTAGTTTTAAACTGACTAGTTTGATTGGAAGCATTCATAATTGGTTTTGGAGAACTTGGTTAAAAGTAAATATGGTAGTAATGTAGACCTTTGGCACGCTGGTCTTCAGTCAGGGAATTGAATGCAGTAGTTGGAACTATAT
This sequence comes from Amblyraja radiata, assembly GCF_010909765.2. Classification (NCBI taxonomy): domain Eukaryota; kingdom Metazoa; phylum Chordata; class Chondrichthyes; order Rajiformes; family Rajidae; genus Amblyraja; species Amblyraja radiata. The sequence continues at coordinate 27,764,121 of NC_045987.1, forward strand.
GTTACTATTGTGCGACATGTTAGTGAGGCCGCATTTGGAGTATTGTGTTCAGTTTTGGTCACTCTGCTATGAGAAAAATTCTATGAAGCTGGAAAGAATGCAGAGAATGTTCACAAGAATGTTGTCAGGACTTTAAAGCCCAGACGAGAGGGAGAGGTTTGGCATGTCAGGATTAAGAGGTGATCTTGTAGAGATGTATCAAATCATCAGGGAAATGGGTAAGGTGAATGCACAGCCTCTTATTTACCAGTGTAGGAGAATTAAGAACTAGTGTATATACATGAGATGGGGCAAGATTTAATAGGAATCTTTTTCACACAAAAGCTGCTGAGCATATGGAATGAACTGCCAGTTACAGTTATTGAGGCAAGCACAATAACAACATATAAAAGACATAAAAGTCCATGGGTAAGAGAGGTTTAGAGAGATATGGGTCAAGCACAGGCAAATGCAACTAGCTTGGATGGAGCATTTTGGTCGGCGTGGATGAGTTGGGCCAAGAGGCTTGTTTCCATGCTGCATTGCTCTGTGATTCAAAGTAAGCAATATTTTCCATTGCAAATTGCTGTCATTTGATTTTTTTGGGCAAATTTTCTTTGGAATGACCTAATAGGTTGAGGTCTGAATCATGCTCTGTTTGATGCTGCTAATCATCAGTGTCCACTATCTTGTCAGAAATTGAGACTAGCTGCTTAAATGAGGTTGCACCATTGGAACCCTTAAGAAAATTTGAAGTCCTTTTTAATTTCTTTAAACTTGCATAAAGTTTAAAAACTTCTGTTAGAATTTTGAAAAACAAAAATTTGCCTCAAAATAAAGCGGTTTGAAGCAATGCAATGTGACAACTTCCACTTATTTTTTTCAAATCTTTCATTTTTAATATGAAGCAGTCAACATCAGTGCGGTGACCTATTTATGGTGATGTTTTGAAGGAATGCCAAAATCAAATAAAAAGTGTAACCAGATCTTCATCTATATTACTAAAAGTCTAAAAGACCGGTTTTGGCCATCTGTACTGCGATTTCCGAGAGAACGCCGCCACCTACTGCTGTCATTTTTGGCCACCTTGCTCAGAGCCCCCCTCTGCCGCATGTGTGCCGAGGATTTTTCCCGTCGATTAAAAATGACAGAGATATTAATGTTTTTACAAAATTCCCCATTCTCTCTGCTGCCCCCGCTGGCGGCAGGGGGGAGGAATTATAAAACCGGGAAGTGGTGTGCCACACAGTCTCTTCAAGATGGAGGAAGGCAGAGGGTCACGTTTCTCTGAGCTGTGAATAACACTGAACACATGTTGCAAAAAAGCTTGCAAAAAAGTGTCTATTGGTTCTAAAGCTTGCAAAAAAATGTCTCTATTGGTTCTTAATCTTGCAAAAAAATGTCTCTTGGTTCTAAAGCTTGCAAAAAAAATGTCTATTGGTTCTAAAGCTTGCAAAAAAAAGTCTATTGGTTCTAAAGCTTGCAAAAATATGTCTATTTGTTCTAAATCTGGCAAAAAATATGTCTATTGGTTCTAAAGCTTGCAAAAAAAATGTATTGGTTCTAAAGCTTGCAAAAAAATGTCTATTGGTTCTAAAGCTTGCAAAAAATGTCTATTGGTTCTAAAGCTTGCAAAAAGTGTCTCTATTGCTTCTAAAGCTTGCAAAAAGTGTCTATTGCTTCTGAAGCTTGCAAAAAATGTCTATTGCTTCTAAAGCTTGCTAAACAATGTCTATTGGTTCTAAAGCTTGCAAAAAAATGTCTATTGGTTCTAAAGCTTGCAAAAAATGTCTATTGGTTCTAAAGCTTGCAAAAAAATGTCTATTGGTTCCAAAGCTTGCAAAAAAATGTCTATTGGTTCTAAAGCTTGCAACAACAAAAAAGACTATTGGTTCTAAAGCTTGCAAAAAAATGTCTATTGGTTCTAAAGCTTGCAAAAAAATGTCTATTGGTTCTAAAGCTTGCAACAAGTGTCTCTATTGGTTCTAAAGCTTGCAAAAAAAATGTCTATTGGTTCTAAAATGGTTCATACTAGCGCTCTAGAAAGCGCCCCTCCCCCCCTCCCCTGGTTGGCTTGGCTTGGGTGTGTCTTGAAATTGAAAGGCACTACTTACTGCAAATGGTGGCATGAAGTTGAAAGGCACTACTTACTGCAAATGGTGGCTTGGGAGCTTTGGCTTGAAGTTGAAAGGCACTACTTACTGCAAATGGTGGCTTGGTTGCTTTGGCTTGAAGTTGAAAGGCACTACTTACTGCAAATGGTGGCTTGGGTGTGGCTTGAAGTTGAAAGACACCATTTACTGCAAATGGTGGCATGAAGTTGAAAGGCACTACTTACTGCAAATGGTGGATTGGTTGCTTTGGCTTGAAGTTGAAAGGCACTAATACTGCAAATGGTGGCTTGGGAGCTTTGACTTGAAGTTGAAAGGCACTACTTCCTGCAAATGATGGCTTGGGTGCAATGGCTTGAAGTTGAAAGGCACTACTTACTGCAAATTGTGGCTTGAGTTGAAAGGCACTACTTACTGCAAATTGTAGCTTGGGTGCTTTGGCATTAAGTTGAAAGGCACTGCAAATGGTGGCATGAAGTTGAAAGGCACTAACTGCAAATGGTGGCATGAGGTTGACAGGCACTACTTCAAATGGTAGCTTGAGTGCATTGGCTTGAAGTTGAAAGGCACTATTTACTGCTAATGGTGGCTTGGTTGCTTTGACTTGAAGTTGAAAGGCACCTCTTACTGCTAATGGTGGCTTGGGTGTGGCTTGGGTGTGGTTTGAAGTTGAAAGCCACTACTTACTGCAAATGGTGGCGTGGGTGCATTGGCTTGAAGTTGAAAGGCACCACTTACTGCAAATGGTGGCATGAAGTTGAAATGCACTACTTACTGCAAATGGTGGCTTGGGTGCTTTGGCTTGAAGTTAAAAGGCACTACTGTAAATGCAAATGTACTTCCTGTTTGCACTGTATATTGATTTTAAATAAAACGCTACCACTTACGGCTGTGATTTTTGGCCATCTTACTCAGTCCCCCTCCGCTGAGCAGATGCAGAGAATTCTTCCCATCAATGAAAAATAAAAGTGTTATTAATTTTTTTTAAAATGTTGAGAATCTCTCTCCTGTCAATCACTCCATGAAAGCCACATCTTTTCTGGGGGGGGGGGAGGGGTTTTAAAACCCGGAAATGTGGGTGTGGCTCAGTCTCTGCAAGATGGAGGAGGGAGAGGTCACGACTCGCTGTCTTTAGTGGCTTTGCACCCTACTTCAAATGGTATGAAACTGCACTTGAATTTGGTGGCCTTGCACCCTGCTAGAAGTGGTAAGAAACTGCACTTGAATTTGGTGGCCTTATACCCTGCTTGAAATAGAATTTCAAGGATTAGCCGTGAGTCAACTACCAGCCCACCAGCCGTGAGTGAGTGAGTTGCCAGCACAACAGGCTTGATTGACAGACGCCAGCCCAAGAATCCATTTGGCGCACAATTTGCATACTAGCCCTCTGGAAACCAGTCCCTTCAGCCCACAACACCCATACTAACGCTCCAGAAAGCCCCCCCCCCCCCAACTGGCCACCAATATTAGAATTGGTGGAGAGGTGGAATATTGCGTTGGATAACCAGCCCTCCTGTGATGCTGGGACCCAACGGGTCCCACTTAGTGTAGTAAAGAGCTAAAATGTGTATTGTGGAAAGTTTTTTTCATATTATTAGATTTGAAAAGGTCAGCAAAACAGTATCAATAAACTGTTATTGGTAGATTATTGTGTTTAAAGTGTGACTTGTTTTAGCAAAAAAAAAATTGTAGCCCTGCTACTCAATGTTCAGATTAAAAACTTCACAATGTAATCTGATTATTGTTTGAACTAGGACCCTGAAAGCCGAAACACTAATGCTGCATAATCTTCACATGAACTGTACTAAACTTATTTTTTCCCATAGCTGAAGAGTCACTAAGACAACTGCAGGATGAAAAAGAAAAGACACAACAGCAAGTTTTGAGAACAGTTGAAGAACTAAAAAATCTGGAAGAGTTAACGGCACAAAAACAGGTCTGTATAGTTCAACAAAAAGTTAACGTTTTAGACCTACATATCTACAGTTAGAAATAATGTAATCAATTGTGCTTTTCCCACATTAACTAACTGGGTTGATAAGTACAACGCAAATTTATTTATTTATTGTTGGTCAAATGGGTCCGAAAATTTGCTTTTGAAGTAATCAAAGCATTTAAAGCACTTTTAGCTCTTGGTGTAATATTGTTCACAGTGGAATCACAGGTGGAAATGGCAATATGCTCTAAGCAATTGTGCAGGCTTGTTGAAAGTGAAGTGTTTCTCAACACGAAGGAAAGAAGTTGCATCCGAATAGACTTTTTGCTTTAATGTGCATCCTGGCAGAAACCTTGCTGATGGTTGCCTACCAAATCTTTTATTTGCGAATAACACAAGACACGGTGCTGAAGTAATTCAATGGGCCAGACAGCATCCCTGGAGAACGTGGATAGGTGATGTTTAGGGTCAGGGCCCTTTTCAGACCCTTGGGAATGATGAAAAAAAATTAAATGAAAGGTGTAATTTAAAATTTCTGGATTAATGCAAACATAAAGACAGTACGATGAAGATAATGAAAATCTATACAACATGATGGGAGAATATTAGGATTTCCATTCAGAATCGACCTAAAAAAAATTGCTTTTTCCTATTTAACAAAGATTTCGGAACTTGAGAAAGAGCAGCTACAACAGCAGTTAGCTGAGAAGCTCCAGCTTATTAACCATTTGCGGAAAGAGACTGAGAAAGTGGAGCAGCAGATGGAAAGACAATGGAAAGAGATGGAAAGAAAACAGCATGAGATTCTTGATCTTGAAAGGGACTTGAAGTCTGTTGATCCTAAAGATCCAAAACATGTGAGTAAAATTAAAATGAGATACAAGATGGGCATTTTGTTTCTTTTAATTGTGGATCAAGCTTCTTATTCCCCCTTTTTAGTGTTCATCAATGGGTGAACAACGTTGCAACATCTAATTGGATGTTTTTGGCTCCATTGAGTACGTACTATTAACTTAAGTCCATTTTTAACATGTGTTCATAGCTTCTTTATTTTGATAAATAATAAATATGAAGACCACATGATCTTATTTACATAATGTATAAACTCTAGCCTTCAAAGAGAAGTTCTTATTGAAAATCAGTGCCAAATGTAATTGGTCAGCTTTTGCTGCAAAAGATATGTGTAACGGGTGATTATCTTAATTACAAATTCCCCAGCATACTTTTAATGAAGAATGTCACGATGATGAATCAAAGCTACTTGTACTGCTCTTGTTTTAATTTTATGAAAATTATTTTCTTTCTAATTATCCTTTCATTTTTATCGTGCTTTTGTGTTGATTTGTATTTTTATGTTGACTGTTATTACATATCCCACACAAAATTAATTTTTATACTTAATACTAAGTACCCTTTTAATGATGTGATAATTGTGAAAATTACATTTTAAATGTGCATTATTAATGGGTGAAGGCCGTATATAAATCTCACCTCTTAGTTTCTTTTTTTTCTCCCCTTCCCCTTTCTTGCCCTATGACTGATGGCACAAGGGACTTCTTAACATCTTGTCCTGTGTATTTGATTCTAAATTCATCTTCCTTTTTCAAATCTTTCTCGTTATTTCTCAGTTCTTTAGTTTCCATATATATGAAGACACAGTAAAACTCAATTAATCCAGTGTCCGACCATTGGGAAATCCCGAGGGTTTGCCTTTGGGTTCAGGTGAAAGAAAGAAACGAGGCAAAGGGCAGGTGCAGCTATTTTAAATGGCATCTTTGATTACCCCGACCAAGTATGAATGGCATCTCCCTGTTCACTCACCTGGATCCCGCATGCACCATTCACTTAGCAGGCCCATGTTCTTGAGACCCGAAACGTCACCTATTCCTTTGCTCCTTAGATGCTGCCTCACCCGCTGAGTTTCTCCAGCATTTTTGTCTACCTTCGATTTTTCCAGCATCTGCAGTTCCTTCTTAAACAGTTTATTTTGTAATGTCATTATTATTCACACCTTCCCAGCCAAAAACTATACAATACAATCATAGGAATAGGCCACTCAGTTTCTTTAGCTTGCTCTGCCATTCAATAAATTTCGCATTCCATCACCCAACCGTGCCTTTTCACACCCTTGTTTCTCAAGAATATAACCACCGCTGCCTTGAAAATATTCAAACACACTGAAACACTCTTCCTCAAAGAACGGTGGAAGAAAGACTCGCAACACGCAAATTAAAAAAATTGCCTTCTCATCGTCCCTGTTTTGAATGGGCAATCGCTTAAATGGTGATTTCTAGTTATAGATTCTCTCATAAAGGGAACCATCCTCGCTACATGCGCCCTGTCAAGACCACTCAAGATCTTGATTTTCTATCAAATTTCCTCTCGCTCTGCTAAACTCCAGATACAAGCATACCCAGTCAAAAATTTCCTCATAAGCCGACCTGCCTATGTCAGGTTTTAGTCCAGCAAACTTCCCTGATCTGCTAAAAATGCACTGATATATCTTCTTAAATAAGGAGACCAATACTGTACACATTACTCCAGCTGTAGTCTTCTTAGGTCCCTATTTAACCTCAATATGTTTGTATTAAATTCCTGTACCAAAAGTGGAAGTGTAGAAAAAAAACTGCTTTCTATAAACCTGCATAACCAGAACTGTTCAGAGCAATTTGGCATTCCTTATTAGTTCTTATACCAATACGCTTGTCATTTATGAATCATGTATTAGGGTATCTGCATCCTTTGCATCTCAGAGCTCTGCAGACTCTCGTCATTGGAATTTAAGTAAAACTAGTAAGTGTGGGAAGGCATATCGGAAGCTCTCTTGCAAATCTATCACGTTATTTATATTTGGCTGAAAGTTGACATTTCTGTACTCTTTATGAATTTGTGTTTTGATATAAGGCTATCTTTTAATCTTGTGTGAATGTTACAACCTTTATAAAGTTGCTCCATACATTTTATGAAGTTGCTGTGGAAAAAGCTTTGGTAATTTGAAATGTATTTTTGACAGGATTTTGTATACATGCAGGTTTAAACATCAGAAATTGGATTAATAAAAGCGGGGTTTATAATATAAAAGAATTAATGAAATGAGGCTACATAGGTGGATGTGAAAAATAAGAAGGGGATGCTCGTTTTAATGCAATTGTACCACAGCTTCTCAACAGTCAACAGGTGATGGAGGAGGAAATATGTAATGGAGATGACAGATGGCTGCAATTGGGTGGTGATGGAGTCATAGAGTGATACAGTGTGGAAACGGGCCCTTTGGCCCAACTCGCCCACACCGGCCAACAATGTCCCAGCTACACTAGTTCCACTTACCTGCTCTTGGTCCATATCCCTCGAAACCTGTCCTATCTATGTACCCGTCTAACTGTTTCTTAAACGATTTGATAGTCCCAGCCTCAACTACCTCCTCTGGCAGTTTGTTCCATACACCCACCACCTTTGTGTAAAAAATTACCCCTCGGATTCCTATTAAATCTTTTCCCCTTCACCTTGAACCTATGTCCTCTGGTCCTTGATTCCCCTACACTGGGCAAAAGACATCCACCCGATCTATTCCTCTCATGATTTTGTATACCTCTATAAGATCTCCCCTCATCCTCCTTCACCCAATGGAATAGAGACCCAACCTACTCAACCACTCACTATAGCTCACACCCTCTAGTCTTGGCAACATCCCGTTAATCTTTTCTGAACCCTTTCAAGCTTGACAATATCTTTCCTTTAACATGGTACCCCGAACTGAACACAAAATTCTAAAAATCAGTCTCACCAACGTCTTGTACAACTGCAACATGACCTCCTAACTTCTATACTCAATACTCTAACTGATGAAGGCCAAAGTGCCAAAAGCCTTTTTGACCACCTTATCTATCTGTGACTCGACTGTCAAGGAACCATGCACCTCTACTCCTAGATCCCTCTGCTCTACAACACTACCCAGAGGTCTACAATTTCCTCTTTTAGTTTATTCCGTAGTTCCCGAAACTCCTCCAGGGATGCACTTGATCCCAGCTGCCTATACATGCCCCATGCATCCTTTTTATTTTGAACTAATGTCTCAATTTCCATCGTCAGCCAAGCTTCCTTACGTTTGTCCTCTTTGTCCTCTAACGGGGACGTACACATCCTGAGCGTTCTTCAGTACACTTTTAAAAACATCTCACTTGGCCGATGTTCCTTTCCCCTCTAATAACATGCTCCAGTCAACTTGAGCGAGACCTTCTCTCATACCCTCAAAGTTGGCCTTACCCCAGTTGAGCATTGTGACAAGTGGACCCACCCCGTCCTTATCCATAACTATCTTAAACCTAATCAAACTGTGGTCACTGGTCCCAAAAGGCTCCTCCACACACACTTCATTAACTTGTCTTTCCCAATGCTAAATCCAGCGTTGCCCTCTCGCGTGTGGGGGCCTCCACATACTGCTAAAGAAAACTCTCCTGAACACTTTTGAGGAATTGCACCCCATTTAAATCCTTCAAGCTATGATTTTCCCAGTCTATATTGGGAAAGTTAAAATCCCCTACTACAACAATCTTATTTAAGCTGCAGCTGTCTGCAATCTCACGGCACATTTGTTCTTGTAATTCCTGTTGACTATTTGAGGGTCTGTAGAACACCCCCAATAAGGTGATCATCCTTTTCTTGTTTCTCTGCTCCACCCATATAGCCTCACTTGACGAACCGTCCATGATGTCACCTCTGAACACAGCCGTGACATCCTCCTTAACCAACAATGTGACCCTCCTCCTCTTTTTCCCTCACCCCTGTCTCTCCTGAAGCTCCTGTACCCCGGAACATTGAGCTGCCAGTCGTGCCCCTCCTTTAACCAGGTTTCAGTCATGGCTGCAACGTCCCAGTCGCTCGTACCTATCCGTGGCCTGAGCTCATCTGCCTTACCCGTCGGGCCCCTTGCATTAAAATACGTGCAGTTTAAACCAACCCTCCTTCCTCACACTCTGCCTTTCACCTGCCTTTTCTGTCTACTAACCTTTCCCACACCACCCTCCATACCAACTTCTAGCCTCTCTCATGCCTCTGTCCTGCACGAGATCCCACCCCCCCCTGCCAATCTAGTTTAAAGCCTCCCATGTAGCATTAGGAAACCTTCCTGCTAGGTGATAGTGGAGGATTTTAAGTTTTAAGAGAATCCAAAGAAGGCATATGAGAATGATCCCAGGGATGATTGGATTAACGTATGCAGAGTGTTTGATGGCTCTGGGCCTGTACTTGCTGGAATTTAAAAGGATGAGAGTGGACCTCATTAAAACTTACCAAATAACAAATGGATAGAGTGGAAGGAGAGAGGATGATTTGTCGAGGGGTCGGCAACCTATGGATCCGGCACGTAACCCAAAATCATGCGGCCACAGGCGTTTTTTTTTTTCAATTCGTTTTCGCGACCTGGGAACTGCAGCCTGTCCCGGGACTCGCAGTCGACATGGGAACTGTAGCCAGACCCGGGGCTCGCAGGCGACCTGGGAACTACAGACAGTCCCGGGGCTTGCAGGCAGCCTGGGAACTGTAGCCAGACCCGGGGCAGGCGACTTGGGAACTGCAGACAGTCCCGGGACTCGCAATCGCCATGGGAACTGTAGCCAGACCTGGGGCTTGCAGGTGACCTGGGAAATGCAGCTAGTCCCGTGGACGCGAGGGATTTGGGAATTGCCGAAAACTAATTGAAAAACACATGAAAACTAATGCGAAAAACAACACCAAGTTTCACACTAGTTAGTATATATTATTACTAATTTATGTATTATTGGTATGTATTATTACTAATTATTTATTTAGTTAGTATGTATTATTATTAACTCCATTTATTAACTATGGTGATAGATGTAGCGCACCATTCGCTCACAGACATGGGTCCCGGCCCCTATGCAGAACAAGGTTGCCGACACCTGGTCTAGAGCAAGAGCGCACAGCCCCAGAATTAAAGGACGTACCGGTAGAATGGAGAAGAGTTAGTTGGTGAATCTGTCTAATTCATTACTACATGTGGCTGTGGAGGCCAAGACATTGGAGGGTAGCTAATGTTATCCCACTTTTTAAGAAAGGCAGGAGAGCGAAAACGTAATTATAGAGCAGTTAGCCTGATAACGGTGGTGGGGAAGATGTTGAATTATAAAAGATGAAATCTCGGCACATTTGGATAGCAGTAGCAGGATCGGTCCGAGTCAGCATGGATTTACGAAGCGGAAATCATGCTTTACTAATCTACTGGAATTTTTTGAGGTTGTAATTAGGAAAATTGACAAAGGAGAACCAGTAGATGTAGTGTACCTGGACTTTCAGAAAGCATTTGATAAAGCCCCACGTAGGAGATTCCTGGGAAAAATTAGAGCACATGGTATTGGGGGTAGGGTGCTGACATGGATAGAAAGTTGGTTGGCAGACAGGAAACAGAGTAGGGATTAACAGGCCCCTTTCAGAATGGCAGGCAGTGACTAGTGGGGTACCGCAAGGCTCGGTGTTGGGATCGCAGCTAATTACAATATACATTCATGGCTTAGATGAAGGGATTAAAAGTAACATTAGCAAATTTGCAGATAACACAAAGCTGGGTGGCAGTGTGAACTGTGAAGAGGATGCTATGAGGATGCAGGGTGACTTGGACAGGTTGGGTGAGTGGGCAGATGCAGTTCAATGTTGATAAATGTGAGGTTCTCCACTTTGGTGGCAAAAACAGGAAGGTAGATTATTTGAATCATAGAATCATAGAAAGTAGGTGCGAGAGTAGACCACCAGGTCCGTCGAGCCCGCACCGCCATTCGCTCATGGCTGAACACTAAACAGACACACTTACCCACAAACAGTAGACACAAGACACAGAACACAAGACACTACCCTCCCCTTTATACCGCTATCACCCCTCTCCACCCCAAGAACCGCGTGATCTCCTGGGGGAGGCAAAAAAACGGATAAAAACCCAGGTCCAATTCGGGAAAAAAATCCGGGAAATTCCTCTCCGACCCCAATCCAGGCGATCGACACTTGTCCAGGAGATCACTCAGGTCTTACTATACTAACCATACCTAGGTCCATATCCCTGCCCTCTCCCCGTAGCCCCTTATCCCCTTGGCAGCTAAAAAACCATCTATTTTTGATTTAAATACATTTAACGTTTCTGCTTCCACTGCTCCCTGGGGCAGTGAATTCCACAAACTAACCACCCTCTGGGTGAAGAAGTTCTTCCTCATCTCAGTTTTAAAAGAGCCCCCCCTCACTCTGCAACTATGTCCCCTAGTTCTAGCCTCCCCGATCATTGGGAACATCCTCGGTGCATCCACCCGATCAAGGCCCCTCACGAATGGTGTCAGATTAGGAAAAGGGGAAGTACAACAAGACCTGGGTGTCCTTGTACATCAGTCACTGAAAGTAAGCTTGCAGGTACAGCAGACAGTGAAGAAAGTGAATGGCATGTTGGCCTTCATAACAAGAGGAGTTGAGTAAAGGAGCAAAGAGATCCTTCTGCAGTTGTACAGGGCCCTGGTGAGCTACACCTGGAATTTAGAAGGATGAGATGGAATCTTATAAAAACATATAAAATTATTAAGGGATTGGACATGCTAGATGCAGGAAACATGTTCCCAATGTTTAAGGGATTCCAGAACCAGAGGCCATAGTTTAAGAATAAGGGGTAAGCCTGTTAGAACTGAGATGAGGAAATACTTCTTCACACAGAGAGTTGTCAATTTGTGGAATTCTCTGCCTCAGAGAGCAGTGGAGGCCGATTCACTGGATGCTTTCAAAAGAGATTTAGATAGAGCTCTTGGGGCTAGTGGAATCAAGGGATATGGGGAGAAGGTAGGAACGGGGTACTGATTGTGGGTGATCAGCCATGATCACATTGAATAGCGGTGCTGCCTCGAATGGCCTACTCCCGCGCCTATTGCCTATGTATCTAACTGCACTAGGGTTGCCAACTTTCTCACTCCAAAATATGGGACATAGGTCAAAATAAGGGGAAAATTGCCAACGGCAATTCATTGACCGACTCGGCCGTGGCTAGGTGAATGATGAGTCGGCCCGGGTGCTGGACTGCACACGAAGCCCAGCCGGCGGGCCAGCTGGGGAGTTTTGGCCCGGGCCACGTGACATCACGTGCAAAGTCTGGCACCCCATCCAACTTATGACCCGATGATCGGCCATGAGAAGGAGGGGTGGTGGTGTCGGCGGTAAGCGAAGGTCCGAAGGTCGTACAGCTGGCCGGGCTGCCAACCAACGGGGCCACGGGCGAGGCACTGCTGCTGCACTCCATGGGCTGCACTATGTTGGGACTGGTGAAGCAGGGCCGGACGCGACGCTCCTACACGACAGTCCCCTCGACCTGAGTAGTAGCAGTCAAATACGGGACAAGGGCAGTCCCGTACAGGGCAAACCAATTTAGCCCAATATACGGGATGTCCCAGCTAATACGGGACAGTTGGCAACCCTAAACTGCATGCAGTACTTCAAATGCGGCCTAACCAAAGTCCTATGGAGCTGCATCATGACTTTCTGACTCTTATGCTCAATGCCCCTAACAATGAATGCAAGTATACCATACACCTTCTATACCACACTATCTACTCGTGCAGTTGTGAACTTGTACTCTAAGATCCCTCTGCATATCAATGCCGTAAAGTTGGGAGAAGGGGAAGTACAACAAACTCTGGGTGTCCTTGTTTATCAGTCACTGGAAGTAAGCATTCATTCAGGTACAGCAGGCAGTGAAGAAAGCAAATGGCATGTTGGCCTTCATAACAAGAGGAGTTGAGTAAAGGAGCAAAGAGGTCCTTCTGCAGTTGTACAGTGCCCTAGTGAGACCACACCTGTGCTGTTTTGGTCTCTCAATTTGAGGAAGGATATTCTTGCTATTGAGCGAGTGCAGCATAGGTTCACCAGGTTATGATGGCGGGACTGTCATATGTTGATAGAATGGAGAAGATGGGCTTGTATACTCTGAAATTTAGGATGAGATGGTATCTTATTGAAACATATAAGATTATTGAGGGTTTGGACACGCTGGAGGCAAGAAACATGTTCCCGATGTTGGGAGAGTCCAGAAGCAGGGGCCACAGTTTAAGAATAAGGGGTAAGCCATTTAGAACTGAGATGAGGAAACACTTTTTCACACAGAGAGTTGTTAGTCTGTGGAATTCTCTGCCTTAGTAGGTGGAGGCCGGTTCTCTGGAAACTTTCAAGAGAGAGCTAGACAGAGCTCTTAAATGTAGAGGAGTCAGGGTTTTGGGGAGAAGGCAGGAACAGGGTGCTGATTGTGGATGATCAGCCATGATCACATTGAGTGACGGTGCTGACTCGAGGGGCCGAATGGCCTACTCCTGCACCTTTTGTCTATTGTATTTTTAAAGCTGAGTTCATGATTAACAAGGACAACGAGAGTTAGTCAGCATGGCTTTGTGCATGACCAAGAAGATTGATAAGGGCAGTGTGGTGGACGTTGTTTTCATGGACCTTAGCAAGGCTTTTGACAAGGAACCACATGACTTTTGGACAGGAGGTCTATAATAAGTGTGATATCACACGGAGCGATGCTGGGTGCACAGATTTAGACGTGAGTGTAGATGATATGGTAGTAGTTTGTAGGTGATATAATATCGGTGGTATAGTGAACAGTGAAGAAGGTCACTTGTGGCATCTTGATCACTGAGTCAATGGAAGGAGCAATGGTGGATGGAGTTTAATTCAGGTAAAATGCAAGGAATCGCATTTTGGTGGGACAAACAAATGCAGGATTTGTATGGTAATTGGTTGGGTTCTGGGGAGTGTTGTGGAGCAGAGACATAGAGGTGCAGGTAATTCCATGGAAGTAGCAACACAGGTGGACAGGATGGTGAAGGCTTTTGGCATGCTTGCCTTCATCGTTCAGAGTGTTGGACGGGTGATGGGATGTTGTCTACAGCCACATTGATACGTTGATACTGCCACATTTGGAGTAAAGTATACAGTTCTGGTCGCCCTGTTTTTAGGAAGAATGTCATTAAACTTGAAACGCTGCAGAAAGGGTTTCCAAGGATATTGCTGAATCAGGAGGGTTTGTGTTATAAAGTGAGTCCGGATAGGCTAGGTCTTTTTTCCCTGGAACGTAGAAGACTGAGGAGTGGCCTTTATAGAGGCTGAAAAATCATGAGGGGCATAGATAAAGTGAATCGTCACAGTCTTTTCCCAAAAGAAGAAGTGTAAAATTAGAGGATGCAGGTTTAAGGTGAGAGGATAGATTTGAAAGGGACCTCAGGAGTAACTTTTTCACAGAGAGGGTGGTGCATGCATAGAACATACTGTCAGAGGAAGTGATACAATTTAAAAGACAGTTTAAAAGACACTTAAACAGGTACATGAATAGATAAATGGTAGATTTCATCATCGGTGTTCATTTACCACATGACTAGGTACATTTCTTTGTTTCCACATGAATAGAAAAAGTTTAACGGTATCGAGCCAGGCACAGGCAAGTGTGGTGTTAGGCAACTTGGTCAGCATGAATGAATGAATGAATGAATGAATGAATGAATGAATGAATGAATGAATGAATGAATGCCCTCTTTCTGTGCTGTTTAGCCTTTGACTCCAATGTTTGAAAGTAATCACCAGGCTGTTTTTGGAACCACTGTGTGATTCTATCTGAAGCTGCAGTAGTTATGCGTGAGTAGTTCACAGTCATGATGAACACTTTAAGGTTGCTGAATTCTGCTGTGGGTGCATTTAGCCCATCTGCTGAACAATTGTGTCCTGAATTAATCTTGCAGTTAATGGACCAGAACTTGGTGCCTATGTTTATTAACTTACTGGCAAATTGAGTTGAATAATGCCTACACAGTGTCTCACAAAATGGATATAGTGGTTTAATCCTCAAGGCACAAATGAGCCATGACCAGCAATATTGCATATCTTATTCAGGCAGTGCATCATTCTTAGCAGAATCCAGACCAATTTCGCGATGGATTTGTTCAAGGATAAACAGTTTAGCATTTTTAACACTTCAAATTCGCAATTCTTTGAGTGGTTTGAACACGGGATTGTTTACATAACTTAAAGAGGAAAATGTTGTTTCTAGAACAAAGATCACTTCTGCCTCAATCATTGAGATATAATATGTGCATCCACTGAAGCTATTTTTCACATCATTGCTGATTACTTCTTCACTGAAGTGCACGTAAGAATGGGTTAAACATACGGAAGATAAAGCTTTTCACCAGCTTGTTCTTGACACACCACTGCATTCCTTACCGATCAAGGACCATTTAACGATCTTTGTTAAATAACGTCAAGTTTGATTTAGAAACATAGAAAATGGGTGCAAGAGTAGGCCATCTGGCCCTTCTAGCCATTCAATATGATCATGGCTGATCATCCAAAATCAGTACCCCGTTCTGGCTTTTTCCCCTATATCCCTTGATTACCTTAGCCCAAAGAGCTAAATCTAACAATTTGAAATTGAAAAGGGTCCCAACACGAAATGTGTCCTATTCATGTTCTCCAGAGATGCTGCCTGACCTGCCGAATTATTCCAGCACTTTGTATCTTTTTCAGTTTTGGTCACCGTGGATGTCATTAAGCTGGAAAGGGTGCAGAGAAGATTTACGAGGATGTTACCAACGTTCAAGGATGAGCTATAGGGAGAGATTGGGCAAGCTTGGACTATATTCATTGGAGTTCAGGAGACTGAGGGATAATTTTACAGAAGTGTTTAAATTCATGAGGGGAATTGATAGAGTGAATGCACAGTCTTTAACCAGGGTAGGAGCATCAAAAGCCAGAGGACCTAGGTTTAAGGTGATTAGACGGATATGGGCCAAATGTAGACAAAGGGGACTAGCTTAGATGAGGCATGTTGATCGGCATGAATGAGTTGGGCCGAAGGGTGTTTTTCTGTACTGTATGACTCTAATTTTGGTCATTCTTCCTATTTTGGATACCTGTTAAATGGGGAAACATCAATGATAAAATCTACCACAGCCTTCAGTATGCTAACTCAACCTCTTCAGACCTTAAATCTGATACTAAACCTGATCTATAAAATGACATTAATCCGTGCTCTACTGTATGCATTGGACACCTGGAGAACTCGTTGATAGGCTTTTCAATGAAATCCTTCAAATTCACTGGTAAGAAAGGCAAATTAACTGCACTGTTTCCATCCCGACATCTGAACTGTCAACTGTCATTACCTGAAAATGCTATGCCACATGACCATACTGCTGAAACATGAACTCTGCGTGGTCGCACACTGACAGAAGCATCCAGGAAGGCACACAGCATTTCGCTCAGTCCATCTGGTAGCATATGGAAGACAAGCACATAGTGTACAACAGTCCAAACCACACAGTCACCTGCCTTTTCAAGCTCCACCTCTCCCATCTGTGCCACACTCTGTGGATCCTGCAGGGAACTCATTAGTCAGGAGGGAGTGCCTAACAAGAAGATGATGGCTTAATCTGGCTGAAACATTTTTGTAACTTGATTGACAACATTTAATGTAGTGTTCAATGTGTAGTTATATCACTAGGTTTCAATCGTATCTTTTGGCCTACATTAATAAATTGGTAGTATAAACATGCTTTTGGAACGTTCTGGTCTTTTTTTATGTAACATGTTGATACTTACCATCTATCTAAGTTTTACGCAAGTAGTATTTTTTAGGGTTCTGTAATTAGATAATTTGTGAAATCCAGTAATATTCAGAATTAAAGCTGTAGCAATAATGGGAAACAGGAGCACATAAGAGGACAGGTGAGCCCAAGAGTGACTCTCAAGGAGAAAAGAGGGTGGAAACTTAGGAGCAGCTTTGATCAGAGAGAAGCTCAGTTATCACGCTGAAAAGTGAGAGATGATTTGTCCATATGTGCAGGTTGAAGAGTAGAAGAGCAATGGCATGATTTAAAGAGGGAATTGATAGAATCCTGGCGAGTTAATATCATTGGAAGGGAAATGTCTCTTGGAGATGAGAAGCTGTTCAATCAGGTGTGCTTGCTTTGGGTGAGTTTTATTGGAAGGGGAGTTAATCATATGTACATGCTCTAACTCCATTTGCAAGTTTGTAGATGACACCACCGAAGGGGGAGAGATCTAAAACAATGTTGAAATAGTACAGTAAGGATATTAAGTTCAGTAACATGGTGTCAACCTCTCCCTCAATGTCATTGAGATGAAGGGACTAGTTAGTGACTTGAGGAAAAGAGGTGGTGTACACATCCCAGTCAGCATCAATAGCACTGAAGTAGAGATAGTCAAGAGCATCAAGTTCCTAGGCGTAAATATCACCAACAATTTGTCCTGGACCAGTGATAATGAAGCTATAGCCAAGAAAGCATACCAATGCCTCTTCTTGTTTAATAAAGAACTACAGATGCTGGAAAAATCGAAGGTAGACAAAAATGCTGGAGAAACTCAGCGGGTGAGGCAGCATCTATGGAGCAAAGGCATAGGTGAAGTTTCGGGTCGAGACAGAGTGAGTCTCACCGCAAATTGGAGGAGCAGCACCTTATATTTCACTTGGGTAGTTTACACCCCAGCGTTATGAACATTGACTTCTCCAATTTCAGGTAGTCCTTGCTTTCTCCCTCCTTCCCCTTCCCTTCCCAGCTCTCCCACAGCCTCCTGTCTCCGCCTCTACCTTTCTTCTTCCTGCCCCCACATCAGTCTGAAGAAGGGTCTCGACCCGAAACGTCACCTATTCCATCGCTCCATAGATGCTGCCTCACCCGATGAGTTTCCCCAGCATTTTTGTCTACCTCCAATGCCTCTTCTTCCTCAGAAGACTAAGGAAGTTCAACATGTCCCCAATAACACTTGCCAACTTCTACAGATGCACAACTTCTACAGATGCACTAAAAGCATACAGCACAGCTTGGTTTGATGACAAATCTACCCAAGACCATAAGAAATTGCAGAAATTGGTGGATATAGAATAGTCCATCACACAAACCAGCCTTTACTTTCCTCCCCCCCCCCCCCCCCCCCCCCCCCCCCCCCCCCTCTCATTGGACAGAAGATACAAAAGATTGCAAGCACCTACCACCAGATTCAGGAACAGCTTCATCCCCACTGCAATGAATCGTCCTCCTTTAAGCTAACGGTATAGTCCCAGTCTTCCAACCTACCTCATTGGGGTTTGCACTTTTTGTTTATTTCCATTCTATAACTGTAGCACTAATACTATATACTGCACTCTGGATTTTTTATCTTTACACTTCATCTTGTACATGTAATGGCATGATTGTACTCATGTATAGTATAATTTGGCTGGTTATATTTTTCACTGCAACTTGGTACACATGACAATAAATATTTGGTATGTGTACCGAATAAACTTGGAACACATACCAAAACCAATGATTGTAGGGGAAGAGAGAATTTATTTACCCAGAGAGCAATAAATCATTTGAATTATGTGCCTATGAGAATGGTAAGTTACGGTATGATCTGTTTTTTCTATATAATTCTTCCTAGGTTTTTGGTCTCACAGAAATGGCAGATGAGATAGTTGAATTCTCATCCTGCAGGAATTTAAAAGTTGGGGATTTCCTGTGCTCCTGAGGACTTAACCTGCAATAAGTGTGTTCAGCAGCAGCTCCTTAAGGGCCATGTTCAGGAACTGGAGCTGCAGCTGGATGACCTCAGGATTACCTGGGGGTGTAGGAGTGTCATAGATAGGAGTTCTAGTGAGGTTCAGGCAAGAGGTAGATGGGTGAACACCAGGAAAGGGAGGAGGCAGAGAGGGCAGGAATCCCCTGGGCGGTTCCTCTGGACAATAGGTATGCTCCTTTGGATACTGTTGTGGGGGAGAACCAGTCAGGAGGGAGCAGCAGCAGCAGCAGTCCAGTCAGCAATGACTGGCCTGGCTCGAAGGCACAGCCAGGAAGGATAAAGTCATGCCAAAGCCATATAGTAATGGGAGATTCATTCGTTGGGGGGGGGTCACAGTGGAGATTCTGTGGCAGCAACCAAGACTCCAGGATCCTATTTTGTCTGCTTTGTTCCATGGTCCACGATGTTTCCAAGCTGTTGCAAAATATTTTCAAGGGGGAGGGCGAGCAGGTGGAAGTCATTGTGGCACTGGCACAAATGACATGGGTAGGAAAAGGGATGAGGTCCTGTGAAATGAATATCGGGAGTTAGGCAGAAGATCAAAACGCAGGGGTAATAATCTCTGGATTACTCCCAGTGCCACATGCTAGTGAAGGTAGAAATAAGAAGATAGAATAGATAAATGTGGCTTAGGAGTTGGTGCAGGGGCAGGGATTCAGATTTTTTAACTATTGGGATCCCTTCTGGGGCAGAGGTGACTGCATAAGAGGGACGGGTAACATCTGAACTGCAGGGGGCCCAATATCCTTACAGGAGGTTTGCTGGTGCTACACAGGAGTGTTTAAACCACAGAGTCATGGGGGTGGGAATCAGAGCAGTAGGTCAGAAATTGTAAGTGATAGGATGATGGCGATTAAGACCAGTAAGTCTCAAACAAAGGACAAACGGGAAGAGAAGGAATATGGTGAAGCTGATGGGCTGAATTGTGTTTATTTGAATGCAATGAGTATTGTGGAGGAAGCCGATAACTTATAGTCAGGATCATTGCTTGGGACTACGATATTTGGACCATTGTGGAAACGTGGTTGTGAGAGGGACACGACTGGCAGCTCAATGTTCCAGTGTTCTGATGTTTCACACATGACCGAGAGGAAGGTAAAAGAGGTGGAGGATTTGCGCTACTAATCCTCCAGACTGCCACCACGGCACTCGGAGAGAACAAGCTGGAGGGTTTGTCCGTGAGATGATATGGGAAGACTTAAAGTGCAAGCACTCTAGTGGGATTGTACTATAGGCCTCTCACAAGCAAGTGAGAAATAAAGTGACAGATACATAAACAGATTAGTGAAAGATGCCAAAGCAACAGGGTTGTCTTCGTGGGTGACTTTTGCTCATTGCATTAGGTAGAGCAACATTTGTGAGGTATATTCAAGTGGGTTTGTTGAAACAGTATGTGGATAATCCAACCCAAGAAGGGAACCTACTGGACCTTGTGTGTAGGAAGGAACTGCCGATGCTGGTTAATACAGAAGATGGACACAAAGTGCTAGAGTAACTCAGCAGGTCAAGTAGCATCTCTGGAAAAAAGGATGGATGACATTTAAGGACGGAACCCTTTTCTTTGTGTTGGGCCTGGCCAGGTGACTGTTGGAAGGGCATTTTGGGGAATGGGATCATAACTCCATAAGTGGTAAGATTGTTTTGAATAACAAGAAGGTTGGACCTTACAGGAAGGTACTTAATTGCAATAAAGCAAATTACAACGTTATTAGGAAGGATCTTGGGAAAGTACATTAGGAGGAATTGTTATTAGGCAAGAACACATCTGGGAGTCTTTTGAAGGCCAGTTGATTGAAGTTCAGAACAGGCATGTTTCAGTAAGGAGGAGGGATAAAAACAAAGTAAGGGAACCTTAGCTGACAAAGGAGGTTATAAATCTGGTAAAAAAGAAAGAGGAAGTGCGTGCAAGATGTAAGAGCTTGGAATCAGACAGGGCCTATGGTGAATATAGAAAAAGAAGGAAAGAGCTCAAGCGGGCGATTGGAAGGGCCAGAAGAGGCCACCAAATGGCTTTGGCAAGTCGGATTAAGATAATCCAAAGCTTTTTATACCTATATTAAAAATAAGAGGGTAACCAGGGAGAAGGTTGAACCTCTCGGGTATAAAGGAGAGGATTTGTGCTTGGAGTCTGGGGATGTAGACGAGGTACTAAATGAGTACATTTTATCTGTTTATGAATGAACAGAGTGGCGGCGCCTTGTGGCTATGGCTCACCTGCAGTCCATCTGTCTTTCTTCTTTCTTTCTTTGTCTTATCGTTAATGTTAGATGTATGTTTTAGTCTATTTTTAGATGTATTATGTGGGGGGTGGGGAAACTTTAAAAAAAATGTCCTTTTTCCATGTCATATCTCCGTTTGCGCTGAGGCCTAACATCGAGGAGCTAGAGGCCTCCAACTGTAATCGACATTGAGGGCTCCGGTCACAGAGTCTGTGGACTTACCATCACGGAGCTGACTAACTTTCGGAGGCTGTGGTGGCTCTGCAATGCGGCTGTGACTCGACTTTGGAGGCATTGGCCCCGGGCCCTGTGGACTGCAACATCGGGAGCTCGCAGGTCCCATGTTGGTGACTGATTTTCGGGAGGTTCAGCAACAGCAGCTTCATCTGCCCCGAATCGTAAGGCTTGAATCGTCCTTTGGCGGGACCTTTCGTCGCCCGGCGCGGCTAAAAATCGGCCGCGGGATCTTCCATTGCCCGGCGGGGGCTTCAACGTTGGGAGCCTCAATCGCCTCGACGCAGCAGTTTGACTGCCTGACCGCTGGAGAAGAAGCAAGGAAGAGATAAGACATGTTTTAGCTTCCATCATAGTGAGGAGGTGCCTGGAGGAGAGTCACTGTGATGGGTGTTTGTGGTTCATTGTGTGTTTTGTTGCTTTTTTACTGTTATGACTGCATGGTAACAAAATTTTGATCAAATTTGATCTCAATGATAAATAAAGAAATTCTAATTCTTAAAAAAGGCACATGGTATACTTGCTTTCATAGGTCGGGGCAGTGAGTATAACAGTCAGGAAGTCATTATGCAGCTTTATGGGACTTGGGTTAGGCCGCATTTGGAGTATTGTGTACAGTTCTGGTCACGCCATTACAGGAAGGATGTAAGGCTTGGAATGGGTGCAGAGGTTGTTTACCAGAATGGTGCCTGGATTAAGGACCATTAACTATAGGGAGAGGTTGGACAGACTTGGATTGTTTTCTCTATCAGATCTGATAGAAGTATGTCAAATGATGAGAGGCATAGATAGGGTAGACAGGCAGAACTTTTTTTTACCCAGGATAGAAAATTAAATACGTGATGACGTAGCTTTAAGATGAGCGGGAAGTTTATTTACATAGATGATGGTGAGTGCCAGACACACTGCACTGGTGGTTGAGGTAGATCCAATAGTGGCATTTAAGAGACTGTTGGATAGGCATATGGCTAAGCATTGAATGGAGGGATATGGATTATGTGCAAGTAGATAAGTGATGGTCTTGGCCACATGTTTGGCACAGACATTGTGGTCCGAAGGCCCTGTTCATGTACTGTACTGTTCTTTGTTCTGTGTTCAGTACAGGATAAACTTGAGAGGGATTTGAGCAATTCTCTGTTGATTTGATTAAAGTATTGTTGTGTTCTATGTGGTTGTCCAAGAGTGTAATGTAACTGGATGCTGTTAACAACTTTGGATTCATACGGAAAAGATACAGATAAGTTCAAACTATTTGTGCCAAGCTAGTATGTGGAATGCTATCAATAGTAAAGTAGCATAAACTTATTTTTAAATGTATTTCTAGAGGAGTAACTGTGTTAATTTGAATAGATATATTAATACTCACAGTTGGGCTCCATCATTGGTAGTTCACAAAATTCAAACATTCTGTGGAATTGTGCCAAGTAATGTGGTGAATTTATTAGGATGTGTTAATTGATTATATGTAGTGTACATTTACTGTACAATGTGGTGTGCTGATGATTGGTCCGATGCTTTGTTTAAGACTTTAGAGACTTGAGCGGCTTATCAGCTAATCTCGTTTGCAGAACATTCTTAGTTTGCCTTTGTGACAGGCTGTCAGTAGTAACGTGGGCTGTGGTATTTTGCAACTGGTAGTGCTGCCTTTGGGGAGAGCTTAGAGAAGCAGTTAGGTCAGCTGCTTTTGATTGGCTGCAGAAAGCACTTCCCGTGTTGTGATTTGAAGCATATGGTTCATTTACAGTTCTCCGGAAAACATACTGGCTGAGATCACTCGCGCAGTATAGTTGCAAAAAAAGTGAAGGCTGAAACGCTGACCAAAGTTTTAAGAAGTGCCTTAAAGCCGTAAAGCCTAGGGGTCGGCAAGACCAACGTGAGTAATGAGAACAGGAAGTTAGAAAGGACTGTGACGTTTGACTAGTTACTTGTTCAAAGATCTTGCTTTGTACCTTCTTAAACTTCATCAAATTTATCTCATTTTAAGGGGCGATTCAGGAATTGTACTGTCTAAACACTGAGCACAAAGGTGCCTGTCCCTATTTACTTACTACATTTATTTAGTGTCTTTGTTCAGATAATCGGTGTCTTTGTTTTATGTGGCAATCATAGCACAATTAATGTATTAGTTATATTGTGCCGTTGTGGATTATAGTAAAAGGAACACAATATACAGTTGTTAAAGTAGTTATTTATACTCTCTTTATTTAAATATTCACAAGCCAGTTGCACTTTAGCGTTTCAGGTGTTGATAATGGTTTACAAATTGTGGAATTATCTTTGTACTTTTAAAAGTAATTAGGTGCCATGTATGCAGATAGAAGAGTTTTTCAAGTAAGACAGTAATTTTTGAGCCTCTACATAATGGATTGCAGATATATTCAAAACCGAGATAGATCTTTGGATTTTAGGGATAAAATGGGGGGGGGGGAAGTAGGTGAATCTATAACTTGATTAATCTGGGTCTTACTAAAAAAAAGACCAGATTTGAGAGATGATATTCCTTATGTTTCTAATTCAATCTGCAGAAGAGGCAATATATCAGCACAGTGTTATAGATCTTGATGTTTTTGTTTGTAAAGCTGATTTTTAGATTATTTCAATGTTTTAACTATTAAAAATGTGCATTATTCCAACAATTATTTAGAAAACAGACCAGATTAGTGTGACCATTAGTAGTTTAGAGTCTCAGCAATAATAATTTGTAGGCATTCAACAGTTCCTTGCAGTTGATAAAGTGATTATCAAAAAGGAGCTGACTATAGGAATCAGGACATATCAAAGCTGATGTCAAAGTTGACAGAATTTGGACAGATTGCCGATGTTGGATTGAGTATAGGCTGACAGCAGAGCTAAATCACATCTGATTTGGGATAACCATATAACCATATAACCATATAACAATTACAGCATGGAAACAGGCCATCTCTTATCTCTTTTTAATTTGGGAATTAGATTAGATCTCTGCCAACAGTAGTGGTGATATTAATAAGGTGGTGTTGGCATATGGTCAGCATCGCAGAATGAATAATGGACCTTCTTAATCAAGGTTAGCAATTGCTTTATATAGGAAAACAATTCAGAAGTTTGCCAAAAACATGCAAATCCAGCTCTTTATAAAGATTATTATTTCAAGACAGATCCTGATAGACCAGTTTTGACTTGATAATTATGATCGATTTAAATATGATTGATACATTTGAAGTGAACCACTGAGCATTGCTGTGCAGGTTTTGCTTCACTAATTCCTACCATTCTTTGAAAATAAAATGTATATCTATATTGATGTGTTGAAAAAGGCATTTTTTAATTGCACAAATTTGCAATCTAAACCCTAAAAATATTTAAATGACCCTTGACTCTTACTGAAAGCGTAAGGGAAATGCAGATCTCATTTAAATTTCATTTTCTTAATACCCTGTCATTTTGGGAGTTGGTAAGGAAAAGAAAGAGTGGTATTGAAGATAAAGCATGTTAACTAATATCCTAAAAATACTAGATTAATTTTGAACATTTAAAATCCGATGTCTGCCCCTGTTTTTCCTTCATGCTTCATCTAGTTAATTACTCTGTAAAAATGGGTTTAAAGTTGATTTGTGGACCTTACTAACTGCATACAAGAAACAAGATTAATGTACTTATTCTTTGTAAACCTCTCTATACCGTTTGTGGGTAATTCATTTATGAGGTCACTTTAACCTTGTCGTTTGCTGACTATTTTACCCATGTAAGCTGTTTATTTATTGTAAATATGAAACAGCAGGAAGGACAATTTCTGACAGGATGATACCATGTGTTATGACATTATTGCTGGTCGAGTTTAGATCTAGTGATAGTGGTAAAAATACAATTTGCAGGTGCTGTTTACTTTTCAAGTGCTAGTCATAAAGTGATACAATGTGGAAACAGGCCCTTCGGCCCAACTTGCCCACACCGGCCAACAAGTCCCAGCTACATTGGTCTCACCTACCCGCGTTTGGCCCGCATCCCTCCAAACCTGTCCTATCCATGCACCTTTCTAACTGTTTCTTAAATGTTGGGATAGTCCCTGCCTCAACCACCTCCTCTGGCAGCTTGTTCCATCCCCCACCACCCTTTGTGTGAAAAAGATACTCATCAGATTCCTATTAAATCTTTTCCCCTTCACTTTAAACCTATGCCGTCTTGTCCTTGATTCGCCTACTCTCGGCAAGAGACACTGTGCATCTACCCTATCTATTCCTCTCATGATTTTATACACCTATTTGCTACTATTTGTGAATTTATTGATTTTATGATAATTAGTGATATTGTAGACAGTGGAAGTTTATCCAACATGACAGTGGGATTTTATCTACTGGGCCAATGGGCTGAGCAGTGGCAAATGGAATTTAAGATAAATACATGATGTTGATTTTGGTAACACAAGCTCGGGCAGGACTTGCATGGGGAATGATGTAGTTCAGAGAGACTGAGGGATACAGTTAAATAGTTCCATGAAGATGACGAAACAGCTTGGTAGGATTATTAAGAAGGCATTTGGCAGGCTCTCATTCATCAGACAGGTAGTGCAAGAGTTGGGATGTCATTTGATAGGTGTACAAGACATTGGAAGGCCACGTTTGGAGTACTGTACAGTTCTGGGTACCATGCAAGTGGAAGGATATAATTAAACTGGAAAGGATGCAAAAAAAGATTTACAAGGTTGTTAATGGGTCGGGAGAGTTATAAGGAGAGACTGGATAGACTAGGTCTTTTTTTTCCTGGAATGCAGGAGGTCGAGGTATATAAGATCATGAAGGGCATAATTAGGTGAATAACCACAGTCTTTTCCCCATGGTATTGTGTATATAGAAAGAACTGCCAGAGGATGTGATACCTACGACTGCACACCTGTACATGGTACTAACACCATCATCAAGTATGCAGATGATACAACGGTGATTGGCCTCATCAGCAACAATGATGAGTCGGCCGATAGGGAGGAGGTCCAGCTCCTAGCAGCATGGTGCGCTGACAACAACCTGGCCCTTAACTCCAAGAAGACCAAGGAGCTCATTGTAGACTTCAAGAAGTCTAGGGGCGGCACGCACACCCCCATCTACATTAACGGGACGGAGGTGGAATGTGTTTCCAGCTTCAGGTTCATGGGAGTCAACATCTCCGATGGCCCCTCTTGGACCCACAATACCTCAACTCTGGTCAAGAAGGCTCACCAGCGTCTCTTCTTCCTGAAGAGACTAAAGAAGGTCCATCTGTCTCCTCAGATTCTGGTGAACTTCTACCACTGCACCATCGAGAGCATCCTTATCAACTGTATCACAGTATGGTATGGCAACTGCTCTGTTTCCGACCGGAAAGCACTGCAGAGGGTGGTGAAAATTGCCCAACGAATCACCGGTTCCTCGCTCCCCTCCATTGAGTCTGTCCAAAGCAAGCGTTGTCTGCAAAGGGCGCTCAGCATCGCCAAGGACTGCTCTCACCCCAACCACAGACTGTTTACCATCCGGGAGGCGCTACAGGTCTCGCCGTTGCCAGACCAGCAGGTCCAGGAATAGCTTATTCCCTGCGGCTGTTACACTACTCAACACTGTACCTCGGTGATTGCCAATCACCCCCTCCACCCCCCCCCCCCGGACACTCCTCCCACCACTATGACTGTATGCACGTAAACAGATGTATTTATTGCTCATATTTATGTCGCTCTTCTAGGGAGATGCTAACTGCATTTCGTTGTCTCTGTACTGTACACTGCACAATGACAATAAAGTTGAATCTGAATCTGAATAGGGTAGACTCATGACATTTAAGACACTTGGACAGGTACATGGATAAGAAAGGTTTGGAGGCACATGGGCGGGGCCCTGGCAAGTGGGCCTAGCTCGATTACGTAAATTGATCTGCATGGCTGAGTTAGGCGAAAAAGCCGATTTCCCTGCTGTATAGCTCAATGACTATGACTAATTAAAATTGAATGTTTTACAACTAAATACATTATATCTGCCTAAAAATCGAAACATTTTCAACTGACTCTTCTTAATTCACATTTAATTTATAATTCCTCCAGGCATAGCAGGGTAGATAATGTGTTGTAGTGTGCCATGTGGGTGCTAATGTGATCCGAAAATTGATCACCTCTCCGGGAAGGTAAGAACCTGAAAAAAAGTTTCCCCCCCCCCCCCCCCCACATTAAACAAACAGAAGAACATTAAAACAAACTTTAAACAAATGCTAAAAATAACAAAAGGATGAAAAAAAACGAACAGACTGCCGGCAGGGCCGCCATCTTGGTTCTTGGTTTCTTGGTCCTCCAAAATATTCCAAATGGAATTTAAACTGGAGGTGATGGAGGGAGGACTTAAGCCAGAAAGGGTTTTTGGGAAGAAAGAGCTACCTTAAATTTTGTTGCATCTGGTTGGGTAACTATGGTAGGATGAAGATTATTCCATGCTTTAATTGTACGGGGGAAGAACGAATTGCTGTACACATTTGTCTTGGTAGCTGGAATCTCAAATTGGATTGAATGCCCTCGTCTGCTCCTAATTGATTTGGGTTTGGTGTAGGTCTTGTAATTTATGTCGAGTTGACCATTTAACATTTTGTAAAAATAGGTCAAACGGTGAGCTTCACGTCTGTCTTGGAGAGGGTTCCACACCAGTGAATTCAGAAGTTTGGTAACACTCGCTTTTCTCTCATAGGTGTTAGTAACAAATCGAGCTGCCTGTCTTTGGCCATCTTCCTCCTCCGGCGCTCCCTAATGATTTACTGATATTTACTGATTTACATTTACTGATATTTTGCTGATTACGTAGATAGTACCGTTAAATTGGAAAAGACTATATCTTTCACATAAAAGGACTTCAAAATGCCTGCATGATGAAAATGCCTGCTCTCAGATTTTTATCTTTAATTAATCTGTGAGTTGTTCTGTTCTGCCAAGAACATGTCTGCCATTATTCCACAGAATGTGATGGGTTTATTGTTTGTCCAAAACCTTTATTGGTTTAGTTAGAATACGTATGAAGCTACTACAGTATGTTTCATATATTTTCAAAATGAACTGTGAAAGTAAAGATTTGTTATGTTTTCAATTATTTTAATGGTTTGTACATTAAATTTAAATATATTAAATATATTGCACTGGCTGTTGTTATTTTCAACATCTCAATTCAATGGGATTCTTTTTAGGCACATTTGAGAGCTCAGATGGTGAGTAAAACCCAACAGCTTGACATGATGTCCAAGCAATACAAGCAGTTGGAGAAACACCTAGATGAAATGCTTTCTAGGATTGTGAAAGAAACTGAGAGCATCAAAGATCTGGAAGAGCAGCTGACTGAAGGTAGGTGTTAAGAATTTGAAGTTTTTTCTCAGGATGGAGGGGAGGGGTGTGTGGGAGAATGAGATTCATCAAAAAAATATTGTAGTATTGGTTGGATTGCAGCCCTTGAAACATCCTGATGAATGAATAAGAATGTTACTGGTGCACGAGGATTAACAAATTAGAATGTTTTTTAACAGGCCAGATAGCAGCTAATGAAGCATTGAAACGAGACCTGGAGGGTATTATTGCTGGATTGCAGGAGTATTTGGAGAGTGTAAAGGGACAGGCAAAGCAAGCTCGGGAGGAATGCACAGAGTTGCAGAAGGAAAAGGGGACACTATTGCATCGACTGGCTGACCTGGAACAACAGAAGAATCAACTAGAAATAGTTGCCATGGATGCAGATAACTTGAGAAAGGTCTGTATGTGAATGGCTTAGAATTGTTAAGGTGTTGCACTGAAAATGTAATCATTGTTTAATTATTTAAAATATAGTGAGTTACAATTCAATTATATTTTTGTTTTAACTCCTGTCAATTTGTGACAGTTTTGGGTAAAGTATTAATGAATAACAGCTTGACTTTAAATACAGGGCCACAAACATTTTATACATTCAGTACTATGATTATGTAAATAGCATTTTGGAAGTAAGATGCATTTGTAATTATATTGCACTATTCAAAATGTACCTTCATTTCTAGTTAAATAATGAATTCATTTGAGCAAGTGCATCTGTACATAACTCGCTTTTAATTTATAGATGTAAAGAATACATTATTTTTTATTGCAGGAACTGTCTGACATGGAACGTTCTTTACAAGAACAGCAGGAATTGAATGAATCCTTGCGCCATGCTCAAGGTGACTTCAGTGAGTATGAGGCTGAATTAGAATCTCAACTTCAAGCAAGGGACATTGAAGCAAACCAACTAAGAGAGGAACTGGATCGACTGCGGAAGCTCAGTCAAGTAAGTGCCAATCTGAGTGAAGAATTCTCAGGAAGTATTTCCCAAGTAACTATTTAACTGAAATTAGACACAAAAAGCTGACAAAAGGTCTTGACCAGAAACATAATCTATTCCGTTTCTCCTGAGGTGCTGTCTGACCCGCTGAGTTACTCCAGCTTTTTGTGTCTATCTTCGGTTTAAACCAGCATCTGCAGTTCCTTCCGACATATTTAACTGAAGTATTGAATTTAAATATTGGTGAAACTTGGGGTTGAGTGACATTCTACATACTTGCATATATAAGTAGCTGGACTTTAAAACTTTTCTTTTGAAGTTGACCTTGGACCTCTTAAGGGTTTTATACTTTTATTATCACACACAATTACTAATGTACAGCTTTAAAATGACTGAAGTCTATTTTCATTGATTCTTTGTTCTTTTGTTAACTATGAATTGCTGTCTTAGTACAATCAAATCAATTTAATAAATCAACTTTCAGTTAGTGCTACATAGTCTGGACAGTAACAGAGTGAAAATATTTTTTGCACATTTCTAATTAAAAACATTTTGTGGAATGCAAACTTCCCATGTAAAATCATTTCAGATTATAGGCACGTCGTGTTTTATGTGGAGGTTACATGCGTGAAAAGTGATGTACTTCAAAAATGGGTAAATTAAACATACGCAATTATGCTGTCCATACTAAATTTGAGCCCATTACTCCCAAAATACCAACACACAAATCACGCTTTAGTATTAAAGGAACAAGCGCATTATTTCAAAAATGCATAAATCAAACACATGTTAAACACAAGCTGCCTGTATTGGTTAATTTGCCCTTATTGTTACTCCAGCATTTTGTGTTGCTCTCATTGTTTATCTCTTTTATTGTCTTCTTTGATGAAAGCTTAGCATTTTAAGTAAAGAAACATAGTGTTCTGAGGATAGACACAAAATGCTGGAGTAACTCAGCTGGATTGGCAGCATCTCTGGAGAGAAGGAATGGGTGACGTTTCGGATCGAGACGCTTCTTCAGACTGAGTTCTGAGGAAGAATGTTGACAGCAACATGGACATTCAGTCATTGTGGCATTTTAGTAAATTGCCATCACTGATCCTTAATAGAACTTCCCCGTAAATATATAAATATAAAATGAGAATGACAGTGCTTTATAGACTCTGAAAGCCAAATTTAATATCTTGCCTTAGTAAAGGAATTACAAGTTCATAAGTTATAGTAGTAGAATTAGGCCATTCGGCCCATCGCGTCTACTCTGCCATTCAATCATGGCTCCGAACCCCATTTTCCTGCCTTTTCCCCTTGACACCCGTTACTATATTATACCCGTCACATTAAATTGTCTTTGAAAATTTTGACATATGCTTTTGTATTTATAGGCATATGGACATGCAGGGAATGGAGGCATATGAGTTATGCAGACAGATAAGATTTGGTCTTGGCATCATGTTCAGCATATAAATTGTGGCCCGAAGGGGCCAGTTCCTGTGCTGTACTGTCATAGGTTCTATTTAATTTGAGATTTGAGTCTCAATTTTTGAGTCTGCCTACCTATCAACCATGAGCTGGGAAGAGTTTCTACAAATGGAGGATTCTCTATGATAATTTCCCTAAGTGTCCAATGTCTGTGTGCTGAACATAGATAGTTCCAGTAGGGTGAAATTACTGGAGATTATAGTCAAGCACTATCCTTTATTTCTCAATTCACAGTTCCAATTTCCAATTTGGATTGGATTCCTCCACTTTTACAGTTGATAATTAATAATTATATTGGCTCAAACAAAATAAGTTAACAGCACATATTGAACTCATATCAAGACTTTCCAAGGTCCTTTACGTGCAGTTACTGTTCAAATTATCATTTCACTTTGAATTTGAAAAGCATGTCTTCTGCCGTCCTTTGGATCAATTTACAATGTAACATAATATAACTAGTCTCATGTCACATGGCTGATGCCTACTACTAGAATGCATCTTTGACTGCGAGAGATGGAGATTAACGTAAGCATGCATGTAACTCCTAGTTTGCTTAATGAATATATTTCTGTGTTCATATGGGAGACAAATCTGTCAAATAACAGTTGTCTGGTTTACTTTCTAGATGGAACAATCTGCCCTGCAAGCTGAATTGGAAAAGGAAAAACAAGCATTGGAGAATGCTTTAGTACAGACTCAACTAGTGGCTGAAAAGGAGCATGTAAACAAAAAGCTTGTTGCACAAGTAAAAAATCTACAGGTAAAGCTTGTTCATTTGCTGAACTCTTTTACTGTATAAAACATACGGTGATGTCAGTGATACACAATAATAATAGTAATAATATAGGATTTTCTCACAAGTTAACTCGATAAATGGAAATCTAATATGAATACTTAATTTGGTTTCTGAAAAATCAGGAAGGTTATCTCGCAAAAATTATTTTTCCATGTAATTATTTTTTTAAATAACTAAAAATAATTTAAGTTGTTTAATTTTAATTATACAATTAAAAATTGTACATGTACTCGTATTTTTACTTTTACTTAAAGTTAGGTTGTAAGCGTAAAATACTCAAAATATATCTTATAGCAAAATATATCACTCACAATCTATATTTGATAGGCAGATTAATGTAAAGAATCCTGTAACTGAATATCATATGAATCACTCAATTAAATTCACCCTAGCATAACATATTCTTAAAGCAAATGCTGTTTTGAATGTTTAAGAAGGAACTGCAGATGCTGGAAAATCGAAGGTAGACAAAAAAGCTGGAAAAACTCAGCGGGTGAGGCAGTATCTATGGAGCGAAGGAAATAGGCAACGTTTCGGGCTGAAACCCTTCTTCAGTCTGAAGAAGGTTCTCGACCTGAAACGTTGCCCATTTCCTTCGCTCCATAGATGCTGCCCCACCAGTTGAGTTTCTCCAGCATTTTTGTCTACCTGCTGTTTTGAATGATTTGACTGTTTTGTAGATTAAGGTTATGTTCAATATCAGAGATAGAAAGTTATTCCTATTGTTTTGCAAATGTATTTCTAATAGTTTAGTGGTTAAGGCTTCCACATTTCATTCAATTCCATATATGGGCCAAAATCAAGCAGATGATTTAGCTTCCATATAAATGACAATAAAATAGCATTACAAATAACAATTAACTCATCTCAGAATCAAAGATTCACCTGCTGTTAAATTACATTTCTGAAATCTTGGCTACTTCTGTTTTTTTCTAACATAATGGCACGGGTATGGTCTACATTCAAAGAGGATGTCACTGTGAGAAATATATACCGACTATATTATCATCTATTAATTTGAAATATGCTGGCTGTTCAGATTTCTTAGTTTAATAACATTATTTGTGTTACTAAAAAAAACTACTTTGCCAAATTAGATTTACAAAATTATTATGCTCATAATACCCACCAAATGTAAATATAGAACTACATTTTAAAAGAGTATAACGTTGTAATGTGAGTTAGTTATCAAATTGAATTTCTACAAGTGAAAGATTATCATTAATTATAAGATTTTCCTTTCTTAGTTGCAGTCACAACATTGTTTGTAATTAATAATTGGACTTTGATGGTTACCCAGCAGAAGAAGCTTTACTTTGTATTTAAGCCCTGGCTTTCCCAGATCTGGCATTGCTCAAAACCCACAGAAAGTGTCAGTAAAGGATAATTACTATTCCCAGCTCTATTGTTATTCCTTTCTCTAACTTAGTTTTTTGGAGTTTTTGTATGTGAACAGTGTCCCCTCATGACTGATGCATTTGTGACCAATAGCATTGTATACTTTAAAATTACAAGTTAATATCCAATGTGTTAACTAGTCAAGAGTGAAAATATTTTACAATAGATGTTTAGTTTATTGTCACAGGTGCAGGGAAAAGCTTTTATTGCGTGCTAAGCCATCAGCGGAAAGTAAATACTTGATTACAATCGAGCTATTCACATGTTAAATGGAATTAATAACGATATTAACATGATAACGTGAATATTTGCAACAAGGTAGTTACATTTTTTCCAGATTGATAACTCCTTGTTGAAAGAACAGCTTAAGGAGTTACAGTCTCGCATGAATCAAGCAAGCAAGACCATGATTCACCCAGATGAGGTGTCTGCTCGTATCTCTGAACTTCGAAGAAAACTGGATTCTGGTATTTGGGAAATCAGGTAAGAATATTTAGTATCAGTCTATTAAACTCAAGTTACAATACTTGCCCATGAGAATATCATGACGGAAAATGAGGAATAATACTTTTTTTTGTAGGCCTTATAACCAAGGAGATACTTTGGGGAGGAACCTTGCCGAATTGCAGAAGCAGTTGAATGAAATTCTAAGGCGTTCACAACAAGAAAAAGAGGAAGTATTATGTCACTGCAGGAGATTAGAGCAGGAAATGATGACATTACAGGAAGAATTGAAGAATACTCAGGAGAATTCCAAAAGCGCTTATGAGAAAGCAGCAGAGACATTGGTAATAAAATATGCTTGGTTTAAAAAGTAATCAATGGCATAGCTCAACCAATATAAAATTCATTTATAAAGGTATATGAGTGAATAATTGTAAGAAAAATAAATATTTTAAGTAATTCACTGACAATCGTCAGGAATATTTTCATACAAGGTGATATTACAGAAAACCCTCGTTATAACGGACCATAACAGGGGAGATGGTGCCCATGGCTGCTATATCCGAGTAAGATATTATCATTGTATATAGTTGAAGCAAAGAACTGCCGTTGATGTTTAATACACAAAAGGACACAAAGTGCTGGAGTAACTCGGTGGGTCAGGCAGCATTTCTGGAGAACATGGAAAGGTGACACAAAACCCTTCTTCAGTCCGATTCAGTCTGCTGAGTTTCACCTTTAAACTAGGCGCCAATGCTGATGGGCTGCACCAGCGAACACTTCGAGGTTGACGCGGCTGTTGTAGCGGCTAATGTTGTAGACGCGCTTTCTTCAGGCCAACGCTACGGACTAAATGCACGTGGTCACCGTGGGGCTTCCTCCCCTCTCACCCGTCGCTTTGTCTGCACGCCTCCTCCTTCTCCCCCACAGTCGCCGATATCTTCCAAGGTGGAGCATGGTGGCGACTGGGGGAGGAGGAGGCGGTGGTAGAGGGGGAGAGCAGAGAGGCTGAGTGGACAGTGCAACGAGAGAAGGTGGAGGAGGCTGTGGCAGTTGGGGGGGGGGGGGGGGGAGGGAGATGTTGAGTGGAAAATACAATGGTCAAATACGCTGGCGAGAGGGGAGGGAGCCCTACGATGACCAAACGCGTCCTGTCAGTGGCAGTGGCTTGTGGAAAGACTGTCCCCAGAAGGCTACAACTTGAGTAGCAACAACAGCCGTGTCAACGGAACCCATACGGTGGGTGAATAAAGGCTCGCTGGTGCACATTGGGGGCCGGGGATTGCATTTGAAACCGGTGCTGGGAGGGCGGTGTGAGCCGGGGTGGCATCGGCAGGTCGGTCGCTAAAATAGAAGTTCATTACAAAGTGGTCCATTAAAATGAGCGTTTACTGTATTGTCCTTCACTCATGAAGTAAAGTAATAGTTTGCATCTTGATAGTTTAAGCACCCTAAGATGCATTAAGGAGAGGCTAGTTGTACAAGATGTTGGCATGGCCGCACTTGGAGTATTGTGTTCAGTTTTGATCACCCTGCTGTAGGAAAGATGCCAGAGCTGGAAAGTGGGTAGAAAAGATTTATGAGGATGCTGCCAGGACTCGAGGGCATGAGCTATAGGGAAAGGTTGGGCAGGCTAGAACTCTATTCCTTGGAGTGCAGGAGACTGAGGGGTGATCTTATTGAGGTGTATAAAATCATGAGGGGTATAAATAGTCTTTTATCCACAATAGAGGAATCAAGAAGGTTTAGGTTTATGGTTGGAGAGGAAATATTTAATAGGAAGTTGAGGGGTAAACTTGCACACACAGAATGGTGGGTACTTTGAACACGCTGCCAGAGGAAGTAGTTGAGACAGGTTACTATAACCACATTTAAAGGACATTTGGAAGGTTGCATGGATAGGAAGAATTTAGAGGGATATAATCAAGGTTTTGGCACACGAGACTAGCTTAGATGAGGCTTCTTAACATGTTGAGCCGCAGAACCAGTTTCTGCGCTGTGTGACTCTAATCGTTGTTATAACTCTTGTCCATTTAATGTTTAATATATGATGGAAATTGAGCAGTTATATGTGGAACTAGAATTTCTATTTGTTAATCTCGAGTAATATCCTGCAAATACTGCATTGTGGTTATTCCAGTTAGCTCCTGAATGACAAAGTTAGCAATAAAACCAAGAGATTAGGAAGCCAAGAAGCACAAATAAATACAGGCATCCATTGACAAATTATCAAATATTTTACCACACTTATCCCAATAGTCCAGGGATTCTGGTTTAGAAATATTTTCTGTAAAATGGGAAGAGTATTCAACTTTATTTCTCATTGAAAATATATATTTTTTAGGTAGACAATAGACAATAGGTGCAGGAGTAGGCCATTTGGCCCTTCGAGCCAGCACCACCATTCAATGTGATCATGGCTGATCATCCCCAATCAGTACCCCGTTCCTGCCTTCTCCCCATATCCCCTGACTCTGTTATTTTTAAAAGCCATAACTAGCTCTCTTGAAAGCAGCCAGAGAACCTGCCTCCACCGCCCTCTGAGGCAGAGAATTCCACAAACTCGCCACTCTCTGTGAGAAAAAGTGTTTCCTCGTCTCCGTTCTAAATGGCTTACTCCTTATTCTTAAACTGTGGCCCCTAGTTCTGGACTCCCCCAACATCGGGAACATGTTTCCTGCCTCTAGCGTGTCCAAGCCCTTAACAATCTTATATGTTTCAATGAGATCACCTCTCATCCTTCTAAACTCCAGAGTGTACAAGCCCAGCTGCTCCATTCTCTCATATGAAAGTCCTGCCATCCCGGGAATTAACCTTGTAAACCTACGCTGCACTCCCTCAATAGCAAGAATGTCCTTCCTCAAATTAGGGGACCAAAACTGCACACAATACTCCAGGTGTAGTCTCACTAGGGCTCTGTACAAGTGCAGAAGGACCTCTTTGCTCCTATGTTATAAAGGCCAACATGCCATTCGCTTTCTTCGCCGCCTGCTGTACCTGCATGCTTACTTTCATAGTGTTTAAGAAGGAACTACAGTTGCTGGAAAATCGAAGGTACACAAAAAAGCTGGAGAAACTCTGAAGAAGGGTTTCAGCCCGAAACGTTGCCTATTTCCTTCGCTCCATAGATGCTGCTGCACCCGCTGAGTTTCTCCAGCTTTTTTGTGTACCTTTGCTTACTTTCATAGACTGATGTACAAGGACCACCAGATCCCGTTGTACTCCCCTTTTCCCAACTTGACGCAATTTAGATAGTAATCTGCCTTCCTGTTTTTGCTAGCAAAGTGGATAACCTCACATTTATCCGCATTAAACTTCATCTGTCATGCATCTGCCCACTCCCCCAA
Organism: Amblyraja radiata; assembly: GCF_010909765.2. NCBI lineage: Eukaryota > Metazoa > Chordata > Chondrichthyes > Rajiformes > Rajidae > Amblyraja > Amblyraja radiata. The sequence goes on from NC_045987.1 coordinate 27,800,932, forward strand.
CCTGTCCAACTCACCCTGCATTCTCATAGCATCCTCCTCACAGTTCACACTGCCACCCAACTTTGTGTCATCTGCAAATTTGCTAATGTTACTTTGGTGCTTACAGAAAAGTATAACATGTATTTAATTACATTTTTCCACATTTTATGTGACAAAAAAAAAGTTTTGTAATGATAAAAAAAAAACAAGAAAATAATGAATATTTTACTTTTCTGTAAGCACCAAACTCATTCCAAATCCTTAACATGTATGCTGTGCTAATTTGATTCAACTGATCCAATGGTTTATAATGGTTCTTTCCATATAATAGTTGTGGTTTCTGTGACAGATAAAGTCTGAGAAGCGGATTGGTCAAGCTCAAGCACAGCAGCTGAAGAATAAAATTGCAAGTCTCCAGGAGCAATTGAGAAATATGCAAGAGTTACAGGCTCTTGCCGACAAGCAGCTCCAGGAGGCGGACGAAGACCGGGATCAACTTTTACAAGAACTTGAAGATAAAGAGAACAAAGTAACTTGATAATTTAAAAAATACTTGCAATTGGATGACCTGTTTTAACCCAAAAATCACGTAACACTTTGCCGCTGACACTTCATATGAACATATCTCCTGTGATTTATCACTCTGTTGGGTAATTGTAATAATAGAAATCTCTTCACAGAATTTGTGGGGCTTGATTTGGGCCAGCCCCACATTAGCAGTTGACACAGTATCAGTTTTCATGATTTTAAAACGGATATCTGCCCTGAGGTGCTTTACAGGGTATAAATCTAAAAATGGAATGAGAGCCATAAAAGAAGAAATTTGTGGGAGTGATTAAATGTAGAGCTCCTTTGATGGAAAGGCTTTGGAGAAGCTTAGCACAAAAAGCTGGAGTAACTCAGCGGACAGGCAGCATCTCTGGAGAGAAAGAATGGGTGACGTTTCGATTGGTCCGCCATTTTATGTGAGAGAGAGGGCGACAGAGATAGTGCCTCTGACCAGCAAACTGCTGGCTCAGTCCAGTTGGAACATTCGCCAAGTTGCTGCAAAACAAGCTCATCACATAGCTGGTCCTGACTTCCATGACAGATATGGAAATGTTATCCTGGCAGGAGGATTAGTTTTCTGTGTTTCAATTTGGAGTTATGTTCGTACGCAGATTGGGATCACTTGGAGTTCCTTCTTACACACTTTGGAGAAGCTTGCTTGGTTAATGATAAGGTTGCAGAGTTGTGAGATGAAAGGAGACACAAGGTACTGCAGATGTTGGTTTATACAAAAAAATGACAAAGTGCTAGATTAACTCAGCAGGTCAGACAACATCTCTGGAGAATATGGATAGATGATGTTTCTGGTTGGGACCCTTCTTCATTCTGATTGTGGAGAGGAGGAGGACATACATGCGAGAGGAATTTTGATAGACATTTGGTTGGACAAAACACAGAGATAAAAAAACAGAAGGCTAGGACTTTATCCCTTGGAGCTCAGGAGGTTGAGGGTGTTCTTATGGTTGTGTATAAAATCATGAGGGGTCATCGGTAGGATCTTTTACCCCAGATAGGGAATCAAGAACCTACGGTGGACGTATGTTTAAAGTGAGAGGGGAAAGATTTAATAGGAACCTGAGGGCAACTTTACACTCAGAGGGTGATGGGTATATGGAATGAGATGGTTAACATGATTAGTGGTTGACTTGACAGCATTGGGTCTGTACTCGCTGGAGTTTAGAAGAATGAGCGGGGATATCAAATAGTGAAAGACCTGAATAATGTGGATGTGGAGAGGATGTTTCCACTATTGGGAGAGACCAGGACCAGAGGTCACAACCACAAAATAAAAATACGTACCTTTGGAAAGGAGATGAGGAGTGAGTGAATCTGTGGAATTCATTGCCAAAGAAGGATGTGGAGGCCAAGTTATTGTGTATTTTAAAAGCAGAGATTAACAGGTTCTTGTGTGGGAATCAAAGGTTACGGTGAGGTGGTTGGAGAATAGGGTTAGGAGGGAAAGATAGATCAGCCAAGATTGAATGGCAGAGTAGGCTCGATGGGCTGAATGGCTTAATTCTGCTTCTATCACTTATCAAGTTAATCAGGAGGTCTTGTTCTGCACATGATTAGGTATGAGCCTGCTTTGTTCAGGAAGGTCTTGAAATTAGAAATATGAAAGTGTCAAAACAAGAATGAATTTAATGAATAGATAAATGTTGGCATCGGGCTGCAAGAAAATGCTGCATCAGTGACAATTTCTTCCCTCCCCCCCCACTCCACCGATGCTATGTAACCTATTGAGTTCCTCCAGTAATTTGCTCTTTGCTCCAGATTCTAACTTCTGCAATCTATATGTCTCCAGTATTTATTGTAATTCTTTTTTTTTTTTTAATGGTTACATACTTTTTTGAAGCATTGAGTTTATAAATGTATTGATATTGGGGGGGAAAAACGCTCAATATGTTACATTGTTTTACTGTTATTTGCAGGGTAAAATGGAGGATGCAAGAACTCACTTAAAGTTGTGTAATCTTGAGAAGGAGGTGAAAGACTTGAAGGCAACCATGACTGCTTCTGACAAGATGGATTCCAAAGAGCTCTTCACGGCCAAGGACCGCATGAGAGCTCTTCGGGGAACTGTTCAAAAACTCAATCAAGAGAGGACAGAGGTGACATACATTGTAGACAGTTCGGCCCATCCAGGACTTCTATTTTCAAATGTATCCAAATTGTTCGTCAAAGCATATTAACTCTCAATTTTTTTTCTGCTGTAAATCACTCTTCTCGTTTTAGGAAATGGAAATAGCAGAAAAGTTCCACGCTGAATCAATTCGGGCGGCTCGAGGTCTTGCCAAAGCAGAGGCTGAAATTGAGCTGCTGCAAAGCCTACTAAAGGACAAAGAAAACCAGGTGAGGGCTGAAGGTGGAAAGCAAAGGTTACTTGAAGTTAGAGAAGTTAATATTCATGTGTAGGAAGGAACTGCAGATGCTTGTTTAAACTGAAGATAGACACAAAAAGCTGGCGTAACAGGCAGCATCAATGGAGAGAAGGAATGGGTGACGTTTCGGGTCAAGACCCTTCATCAGACAAAGTCACGGGAAAGGGAAACGAATGATATAGAAGGTTATGTAGAGAGATAAAGAACAATGAATGAAAGATATGCAAAGTAATGATAAAGGACACAGACCATTGTTAGTTGTTTGTTGGGTGAAAATGAGAACCCGGTGTGACTTGGGTGGGGGAGGGATATAGAGAGGGAATACCGTAGTTACTTGAAGTTAAATAAATTAATATTCATACCACTGGGTTGTAAGCTGCCCAGCGAAAAGGCACGGCTCGCAGTTTTCCGTTGGCACCGCGCTCAACCCAATGCGAGGCCGAAGTCCCCACCACCGAGCACCTCCAGTCTGTGTTATCCCCTTGACTTATCAGTAACATTTCAGGGTTAACAATTCGTAGTAATTGCGAAAAGTAATTACAGTAAACCCTTCTATTATGGACCTCTTTGGATTTTGGTTGTAGCAGATGGACCTTGCCACTCCGCTGATCCTTGCCACACCCCTGACCACCAGCAGGCTGGGGCTGTCAACGCATCTGGATTCCAGGCCCAGTTCCAGACCTAGAGTCTGAAGACGGACCTTGACCTGAAATGTCATATTTCCATGTTCTCCAAAGATGCTGCCTGACCTGCTGAGTTACTCCAGCACATTGAGTCCTTTGTTTATTAACCAATATCTGCATTTATTTGTTTCTACTGCAGGTCCACCACCGATTTTGTGGCAACTGGTGGTCCGGCACCTCCTTTAATCCCACCACCCCTCCCCCCACCCCATGGTCCTTTATAACGAGTGTTTACTGTACACAAATTTGCAACAGAATGTTCACTCAAGGTTACTATTGAATGCTCCCATTCGATCCTTGTGGCCAGAATCTATTTACTGTTGCCCTGTAGCCATCTAGTTGCTCTCCATTTCTCATGCTATCCCTTTAACCATTTTCATCCAAGGAGTCACTACACAATAGGTTACAACCTAGCCAATTCCTTTCAAAGTTAACAGTATTTTACAAGTAGGAAAGACGCTTGCAGTACATGGTGTACTAATTCATATGTACCTTTTTGTATCCATGGATGACTAATGGTTTAGATTCTGGATGAAATGCAGACTTTTGAATTTGGAGCAAAAAGTGTGAATACCCAGCAGCTGGAAATTGAAAGACTAAGTCGAGCTCTAAATCGACAACAAGCAGAAGTGAAGCGCCTCCAAGATCATCTGAATCATACAAGAGAGGGTGCAGTGCAAATACATTTTATTTTTACATAGCTTTGTGATTGTGACTGTAGGTTTCTTTATATATGCACATATATAAGGCTTGTAAGTCCAGTTGACAAAATTTCAACTGTTACATTTTCTCTCCATTGTCAACTGAGCCATTTGTCTTTGCATCGAAAGACCAGAGAGTCTGACGCTGGTAATTTTAAAAATTGAGTGGGCATAGATGTAACCATAATTTGATTCCACACGCAATAAAATTATCAACATTTTTACATTTGTCTGAAACTGTTCTGGGAAGTTTTAAAACTTATTAAATATTTGTTATGTCTACCATTGTTTCTGAGTTCACAGAAACTTTCCCAATTTGGTTATGAAGTGGATTATCAATTTGCTCACAGAATCCTATCCTTGTAAAAACTCCATGATTTACCGACGGTTAAGGTGATTGATCCATACTACCAACTTCATGCCCCTCAAAGAAGTTGAAAATGTAACCTTAATATTTATAGGAGTTATTTATTAGTTTAGAGGTACAGCATGGAAGCTGCCCATTGTCCCCCCCCCCCCCCCCCCCCCCCCCTCCCGAGGTCACGCCAGCTATTGATCACCCATTCACACGTTCAATATTATCCCATTTTCGCATCCGCTCCCTACAAATTTAGGGGGAATTTACAGAGGCCAATTAAGCTGCAAACCCACATGTCTTTGGGATGTGGGAGGAAACCAGAGCATCCGGAAGAAACCTCACTGGAAAAACGTGCAAACTCCACACAGAAATCATCCGAGGTCAGGATTGAACCCAGGTTACTGGCTCTGTTAGGCAGCAGCTCTGCTAGCTGCGCCACTTTTGATTCTCAATTTATTTAGTCAGGTCCAATTAAATTTTAAGTTCATACAAAAAGCACAATATCTCTGAAGGCAACTGTAAAGAAACTGTTTAAGTTTAAAGAATGATAAAATAAAATTTCTGTTTGTGTTCCAATTGTATATCTACATGGATATGCTACTTGCCATGTTAAAACCAAGTGTCAGGTCCATAATAAACAATACGCTCTGTCGCCATAAGGATTTCTCACTGATGGCTCCTTCCAGTCCAGCTGACATGATTTTACAAGTGAATATTTTTGTCTTTTAGGTAATTTAACTGAAATGGAAGACTTGATGGATGAAATCTCTGCTCTCAGAAATATCCTAAGCAATCAGAATGATTACATTACCAGTATAACGGATCCATTGAAAAGAAGAGGGTACTGGTACTTTGTGCCGTCTTCAACAAAAGTGAGGCAAATACAAAATTATCAATGTTTTTGGTTGTCATCAATTTTTTCATAATTTTAGTACGTGCCAAACCGGTGAGAAAAAAATAATTTCATATCTAATGAGTTATGTTTTTAACAAGTAAAGCACCAATTTTAACATAGAACAATACTGCACAAATACAGGACCTTTGACCCACAATGTATGTACCAAACATAATGCCAAGACCACCTCTTATCTTTCTGCACATAATCCCCTCCATTCATTGCAGGTCCACATGGCTATCCAAAAGTCTCTTGAATGCCTCTATCATATCTGCTTCAGCAGTGTATACTAGACATTCACCACCCTCTGTGTAAAAAAATAACCTGTCCCACACATCTCCACTAAGCTTTGATCTTCTTACATTAAAGCTATGCCCCTTATGTATTTCATTTTTCCATCCTGGGGAAAAAGGTTCTGACTCTTTATCTGATCTGTGACACTCATCATTTTATTTACTTCGACCAGGTCAACCTACAACTGGCGGCATTACAGAGAAAACAATCCAAGTCTCTGCAACTTCTCCCAGTAGCTAACATCCCCTAATCCTGGCATCATTCCGGTAAACCACCTCTGCACCCTTCCAAAGCCTCCACGTCCTTCCTGCAATGGGACGACGACCAGAACTGTACACAAAACTCCAAATGATGCTTAACTAAAGTCCTATAAAACTCCTTCCTGACTTCCGACCTTTCTGTTTGCCCCATATAACACATTCATTTTGTTTTCTATTTTGAGGGTTTGGACTTTTTAGAATTATATAGTTCATTTCAAGGTGTCGTGGCTTTTTACGTGATTGCAATTAAGTCACTTTGTAAGGTACTCTAGATTTATTTTAGTTTAATTTAGTTTATTAGTATCACATGCATTGAAGTACTGTGAAAACCTTTTTGTGTGCTATCCAGTCAAAGAAAAAACTATTTCTGATTACATCAAGCTGTCCACAGTGCACAAATAAAGGATATTGATTACAACAATAAAGGATAAAGGACAAAAAGGGGTCAGGAAATAGCTAAAGGCAGATAGCATTAAGGACAATCCCAAGAGATTTTATAAATACAGAAGGGAAAAGGGTAACCTGAAAGAGATATTGGGACCCCTCAGGAATCAAAGCAGTCAACTCTATGTGGAGCCACACAGATGGCCAAGGTCCTCAGTGAGTAGTTCTCTTCTGTATTTACCGGGGAGAAAGACAGGAGGGCAGAGGTACTTGGGACAGTCAATGGAAGTGTCTTGAGCGCAGTCAGTGTCACGGTTGAAGAGGTGCTGAAGGTACTATCATGCATGAAGGTAGACAAATCTCCAGGACCTAATCAGATATATCCGAGGACATTGTGGGAAACCAGAGAGGAAATTGCGAGCCGTCCTTAAATACAGGAGAGGTGTCGGAAGACTGGAGGGTGGCAAATGTTGTGCCTCTATTCAAGAGGGGCTGCAGGGAAAATGCTGGGTACTAAAGGCCAGTGAGCTTAACATCTGTAGATGGAAAGTTACTAGAGAGTATTCTGAGGGATAGAATATGCAGGCATTTAGACGGACAAGGGCTAATTAGGGATAGTCAACATGGGTTTGTACATGAGAGGCCGTGTCTCACAAATCTTTTTGAAGACGTGAGCAAAAGGGTCGATGAGGGCAAAGTTGTCGATGTTGTATATATTGCATCAAAGCATTCGACAAGGTAGGCTGCTCTGGAAGGTTAGATCGCATGGGATCCAAAGAGATATAGCTGAATGGATAGAAAATTGGCTTCATGGAAGGAAGCAGAGGGTGATGGTGGAAGGTTGCTTCTTGGACTGGAGGCCTGTGACTAGTGGTGTACCTCTAGGTTCAGCGCTTGGCCCGTTACTGTTTGTAATCTATATCAATGATTTGGATGAGAACATGCATGGCAAGATGAGCAAATTTGCAGAAAATACAAAAGTGGGTGGTTTTGCAGACAGTGAAGATGATTGTGAAAAATTGCAACAGGATCTTGATCGATTGGCGAGGTCTGCTGAAGAATGGTTGATGAAATTTAATACAGAGAAAATTGAGCTATTGCATTTTGGGAAGTCTAACATGGGCAGAGGCAGGGTCTCCACAGGTAGGGCTCCACAGGTAAAACAGAGGGATCTAGGAGTGCAGGTGCATGGTTCCTTGAAGGTGGAATTGTAGGTAGATAGGGTGGTCAAAAAGGCATTTGGAACTTTGGTCTTCATCAGTCAGAGTATTGGGTATAGAAGCTGGGAGGTCGTATTGCAGTTGTATAAGACTTGGATGAGGCCACATTTAGAATATTGTGTTCAGTTCTGGGCACCATGTTCTAGGAAAGATGTGGTCAAGCTGGAAAGGGTACAGTTACGATTTACAAGGATGTTATCCGGGCTAAAAGGTTTGAGCTATAGGGAGAGTTTGAGTAGGCTGGGACTGAATTCGCAGGATGATGAGGGGTGATCCTATTGAGGTGTATAAAATCATGAGTGGCTAGATCAGGTAGATGCGCAGAGTCTCTTGCCCAGAGTAGGTGAATCAAGGAACAGAGGACATAGATTTAAGGTGAAGGGGAAAAGATTTAATAGGAATCTGAAGGATAACTTTTTCACACAAAGGGTGGTGGGTGTATGGAACAAGCTGCCAGAAGAGGTAGTTGAGGCACGGACTATCCCAACATTTAAGAAACAGTTAGACAGGGACATGGATAGGACAGGTTTGGAGGGATATGGACCAAACGCAGGTAGGTGGGATTAGTGTAGCTGTGACATGTTGGCCAGTGTGGGCAAGTTGGGCCGAAGGGCCTGCCTCCACACAGTATCACTCTATGACCAACATTTAGTCCAAGATGAAGTCCAATTAAAGATAGCTCAAAGGTCTCCAATGACATAGATATGAGGTCAGAACAGCACTCCATATGATGAGAGGCCAGTTCACTTGCCTGAGAAGAAACTGTGCCTGAATCTTGAGAGATGCTTTTTCAGACCCCTGTACCTCTTGCCTGATGGGAGAGGGGAGAAGAATACAGGGGAGTGAATACAGTCGTATCATCTCAGGGCTCTCGCTTAACTTTTTTTCCCTGTTGCCAGCCGGGCAACCTTGGCAACTTTTTAGGTTGCCAAATGACAGTTTAGGTGGTCATTTAAGATGGCTTGCATGACGCGTGCGATAATGTGCTCGGACGAAGTGCGTAGTTACCAGTCGGAATTATACTCAATGAAGCATTCACATATTGTTTCTGCTTCAAATAAAGTCACAAACTAAACATATTCACCAATCAAGACATGATATATCCCACAATGACATGCAGCAAAATTACAAGACAGTATCTCAACTCTTTTTACACATTGCAACTAATGCAATTTCTATCAGAATCAAATACACAGGACAAGATGTTAAGAAGTCCTTTGTGCCAATAGGTGGGGAGCATTTCACGACATTCGTTGATTGTTGAGAGTGGTAGACGCTCAACATCGGTGGGGGTTCTTTCCACTTCCAAACAAAAATGTGGTTGGATTATTCAGCGTATGATCAACCTGTGTCAATAAATCCTGGACCATGGTAACATATATGCGTACGTATAGTTGTGAATGTTGCTCATTAAATAGCTACAGTACTGATACTCCATATTAAGAGCATTGATTTGCCGTTGAAATGAATTCTGTAATAACGTGTCAACGAAAGCAGTGACAATCGAACACTGGTTTTAATGTTTCACGTGTTCACAATTTAATTAATCCATCTTTATGGATTAAAACAAATAATGGGAATTAAAACACATTTGATTGCATTCCGTTATCAAACATAGTCAATGTTCGCTCTGAAGACATTTCCAGGACAATAGGGTCAGGGAGGGGGTTGTGTGTGAATCAGTGCGGGGTGGATAGAAGGCAGTCGGTGCAGAATGGATGGATTGAGGCAGGTGAATTAGTACGTGTTGGTTGGAGTAGGTAAAATTGTGAGGGGAGAGCACTGGGAATGTCAGTGGTGTTGATTGGGGGGGTTCAGTACGGGATGGATGGGGGTAGGCAAAAGTGCTGGAGAAACTCAGCGGGTGAGGCAGCATCTATGGAGCGAAGGAAATAGGCAATGTTTCGGGTCGAGACCCTACTTCAGACTGTTCCCCCCCCCCCATTCTTCTTGAATGGGAGGATCAGTACAGGATGGATGGGAGGGGGGGGGGGGGGGGGAGCTCAACGCAGGATGAAGGGGGGGGGGGGTCAGTACAGTGTGAATCGGAGGGTCTGTGCAGGATGAATGGGGTATCACTACAGGATGAATGAGGGGAAGGTGCAGGGTAAATGGAGGGTGGGTCAGTACGGAATGAATGCGTGGATTAGTACAGGATGGATGGGGGATCAGTATAGGATGGATGGAGGAGAAGTGCAGGATGGATGGGAAAGGGGTAAGTACGGGATGAATTGGGGGACCAGTGTAGGATGGATGGGGGGGGGGGGGAGGGGCAGGAGAATCAATGCGAGGTGGATAGGGTGATCAGCGCAGGATGAATAGATTTGGGGGGGGGGGGGATGGGGAGGTCCCGCACAACGGCGTCCCGCACAACGGCGGCTGCGGCAACAGCGGCCGCGACAGCTGCTCCATCACATCCTCCTCCCGCCCCCCGCCCGCCCTGATAAGGGCCTCTGCAAATCCGCTAACGGCGCTTTTAAAACAAAACCCTCCCGCACGCCGAGGCCTCCCCCTCCCTCCCTCCTCCCGGCCTCGGCGTGCGGGAGGGGTTTGTTTTAAAAGCGCCGTTAGCGGATTTGCAGGCAGCGGCCGCTATAGGGGGGTGGGAGGAGGAGGAGATGGAGCCGCTGTTCGGGGCCCGTCATTCGCTCCGACCCTTCCTCACCCCGCACCTAGTATCTTTCCCACGCAATACAGCCGTCACCGCCGACACAACATGTCGCGTACCTTTTCTCCAGAGATGCTGCCTGACCCGCTGAGTTACTCCAGTTTTTTGTGTCTGTCTTCGGTACAAACCAGTATCTGGTTGCCAAGCCGGGCAAAATGACTCGGTGTTTAGGTTGCCCGGCGGTGCTTTGAGTGGTCAGTGGCACCCGGGCAACCGTTAATTACGAGCCCTGCATCTCATCAATAGCTACACATAAACCCCTTGATCTTCAAGTACAACTGTCCAACTAACCAAAGCTGGAGGTATAATACCTCATATTCCACCTGCGTAGTTTTAAACCCAACAGTATGAACAGTGAATCCTCCAACTTTAGGTAACTACATCACCCTCTCCCTTCTTCCCATAGATAACCCCATCATGGCCCACCTGGACTTGCACTTATTTCTATCCTCTCCTTCCACCTACATTCCTTCATTTAGCTTCACAATTCGCAACTCTGCAATTCTTTTCTCACACCTTCTGTCTTTTCATCTTTTTTGTCTTTGTCCGACCACCTGCCTATCAACCCCACCACCTGTATCAATCGTTTACCTGCCATGCTTTGTTTTGCCCCTCCTCTCTTCCAGTTTTCTAACTCCTCTCCCCTCTCCCCATCAGTCTGCAGAAGGGTCCTGAAATGAAACATTATCCATGTTCTCTAAATATGCTACCAGACCCACTGAGTTGCTCCAGCACTTCCTATCTTCTAACCAAAGTTTAACTTGGTATTGTAATCTGCAACGTTAAGGCCAGGAAAATGCTTCCTGGCAATTAATCCTGAATTGACAATGGGAAACTCATCAATTAACTAATCGGCACTGAATTTTATTTTGTGTTGAGATGCGATTAGACTCTGTGTGTAAACAGGGTTACTGAATTGCATTTTCTTATTCTTTTATTTTAGCCATCAAGCCTGAAGTCTCAAAACAGTCACACAAAAGATTCTGGATTCAGTTCTCTGCATCAAGTTCCACCATCTCCAAGTCCTGGATCAATTCCTAGAAGAGGAGGCAAGGAAGAGTATACGTCATCAGTTCCAGGAGGCTACTGGGTTTATTCACCAATAAGACGTACCTCACAATGGACTCGTATCCATAGAGGTATGAAACATAGCAGAAGAAAGGAAGTCACTACTTATTTAAAATATCGTACTGTGGAGAATCTTTTCTTTGATTGTTATTAAAGAAAGCAATGAAACTCAGAAAAAATCATTAGAAAAGTAGCATAATTTGACGTTAAATATTTTGGATAATGCTGTATGTCTAAAGACACTATTTATAATCCAGAATTTTCCAGTTGAAAGCGTGCTTAAGAAACTAAATCAACATTATTTGGGTCACATTCAACAAAGATGACAAATAAAGGAACCGCAGATGCTGGTTTACAAAAAAATACACATAATGCTGGTAAAACTCAGTGGGTCAGGCAGCATCTCTGGAGAAAAAAGTTTTAAAATTACAATTGTATTTAACGGAATATAAATAGATTTTTTATCATAATTGGCATGTGCAAATGTGATAAAGAAAATAATGGATTAACTATTTCAAATGTTATAAGACTTTTAAAATATATTAGCAGGTGATGAAGAAGATAGTGGGACCGAAAGTGATGAAAATGGAACTCCTAAACAAGCATTTATTGCCCCACCTGGATCAGTTATTTACACAATGTACCCTGATGCTACTCCTTTGCCGCAAGGGACTGTAGTATATGGACCTCCACCTGCACAACCAGCCAATGTTACACCTGTCTGCCCAGGCACAATTATTTATGGACCACCACCACCTGGTACACAAGTTGTTTATGGACCTCCTCCTGTCAACTTTACCATCCCTCTTATTCCTGACGGTGTTCTTCACTGCAATGTGCTGGAGCACCATGATCTGGTGAGATGTCTGTGTTATGTTGTCAGTTGCTTATACAGTCTTGTTTAAACTAAACTCTGGTAAATATAGTGATATATAGAAAGATTAATTTTGTTGCAATATAATTAGCAGTCCTTCAGCTAGATTTAAAAGTGTATTTCCATGACATAACTCAATTTTTACATTCCTCTGTCCTTTAGGAGAATGAAGTCAGTAAACTAGAAGATATAGTAGCACATTTAAGATCTCGTAAATCCAAGGATCCAAAAACAACTGCTTCCGTAGAGCGTCATCATGAGCAGATTGAACAACTTCGTCGTGACATCCAAGACCTATTGCATGACAGGGAAGAGTTGGAGCAAGAAGTTGAGGAACTGCACAAGGTGGTCCATAAACGCAGCAATCAAAAGTAAGAAACAGATCACTGAAGAAAGGGTTCAGTACTTTGCTAATGGTATGCCAGAACCTAAGAGTTGTTGCATTTTAGGCAAGCTTTTGACAAAGATCTAGATTTTTTTAAAGATTCATAGGAATTGCCTTTTTGGGACCAATACAAATCACAACACATAGTTGAAAGGGTGCTTAAGAAACTAAATCAACATTATTCGGGTCACATTCATCAAAGATGACGAATAAAGGAACCGCAGATGCTGGTTTATAAAAAAATATACATAATGCTGGTAAAACTCAGTGGGTCAGACAGCATCTCTGGAGAAAATCTTTAGGTGACATTTTGGGTCGGAACTCTTCTTCACGCTGACTATGGTGGTGGGAGGGAGAAAGCTGGAAGAGAGGTGGGGCAGGACAGAGCCTGGCAAGTGACATGTGGATGCAAGTGAGAGGAATGTTTTGATATAGGAAAAAAGACAAAAAGCTGTGAGATAAGGAGATGAGAAGAGATGTGAAAGCATTTGGCAACTAATTCATCGTTATTTTTTGCTACGATCTTACAAAATTAAACAAATACTGTTCCATTAATTTGTCTTTTAAGTAAATGTTAAAGGGAATCTACCTTGGGTCAAATGTAATAATTTTATATATTTAGAAATTATTCATAATCATAATGACCTGGATCATACAGCTACCCACATTTTTGGTCGTCTGGCTTCAGGGCAACTTATGGAGCTGTTCTCCAGAAGTAATCTTCATTGGGGACCCTTTTGCATTATAGGTTAATTGCGCTTAGAAACACCAGTAAAATGAATTCAATGGATTTATTTTCCTTATGTCTCATCTATCTCCATGGACCTTCCCATAGATCTGTAGTAAGAAAATTGGGAAACTTGCATTGAAATTAATGTCCTATGATTTTTGTTGCTAAATCTGTCATTGAACCACCTGCAACCACTCAATCACTATCAACAGTGTGGGTAATTGCTTCCTAGATTTAATTAAGTTTTAAATTTAAATATATTCAATTTCATTTAATCGCATTCTAGTGTTTCTAACTGCAATTAAATGTGTTAAGTGTTTTAATTGTGATACCTGTGATATATAATCAAGTTAATTTTATTTAGATGCTAGACCATCTGGGACCTGTTGGGTCCCTGTCACATGGGAGGCCTGGTCCCCCAACGCAACCCGTTCCCCAATGCAATATTGCACCACTAAGCCATAGCCCCCACGGGAGGTGTGGTCCCCCAACTCAACCCGTTCCCGAACGTAAGATTCCAGCACTCCCCTGCCTCCCTCAGCAGTTGACTTTATAAAAATTTCAATTGGACTTCCTCTGCCTGCCGCAGCAATTGCAATACCAATTGGCCCTTCCCTTCCTGTTGAAATATCCCATTGAGGTGAAAAGTTCAAAGTGTTCCTGTATTGCAACTTTGTATTGATGTGTGTTAGAAGCTGGCAGGAAGGATTTTAACAGTAAAAAGTGGGCATTAGTGAAGCTTTAATCATGAATAACATGAAATATAGGATGAAATCTTAAGTGAACATGCTTACGGCGTGGAGGGGGAAAATGTGAGTCATAATATGTAAAAATATAAGCATTAGCGTGTAGCGTTTTGATGAAGATACACAACATACATCACACACGCACAAGATTAGACTTTTATAGGTATATACTAGACTGAGTGGGACCCGTTGGGTCCATGTCACATGGGAGGCCTGGTCCCCCAACACAACCCGCTCCCCAATGCAATATTCCACCACTCACCCGTTCTCCCCAATGCAACCCGTCCCCCCAACGCAAGATTGCACCACGCACACACAGCCCCCAACTGCGCAGGTACGGCTCATTTCCCCTCATCTCTCCTCTTCACCCCCCCCACATCTTTCCCCTCTCCTCCTCCCTTCCCCCAATCCCTCCGTCACCTCTCCAGGGCTCACACTGTTTTTTTCTCTGTAGCTAGCCGGGCAAGCTGGGCAGCTTTTTAGGTTGCCAAATGACAGTTTAAGTGGTCATTTAAGACGGCTTGCATGACGCGTGCGATGTGCTCGGACGAAGTGCGTAGTTACCAGTCGGAATTATGGTAAATGGAGCATTCACATATTATTTTTGCGGAGGGAGAGGGGGAAGAGTGTGGAGAAAGGGGTAGGGGGGAGAGGGGGAAGAGTGTGGAGGGAGGGGGAGAGCGGAGAGAGGGGGAAGAGTGGGGAGGGAGAGGGAAGGGAGGGGGGAGGGAGATGGGGCGGGGTGGGGGGAGATAATTGGAAGAATGGGGAGGGAGGTGGAGAAATGTAGGGGTGAGGAGAGGGGGAGGGGGGAGTGGTGGAAGAGGGGGAAGGGGTGGGGGGGGGAGAGAGGGAAGGAGGGGGAGAGAGGGTGGGGGATGGAGGGAGAGGGGTGGGGGAAGGGGGGAGATAAGTGGAAGAGTGGGGTGAGAGGGGGAGTGGTGGAAGAAGGACAGAGGGGGAGAGGGGTGAGGGAGGGAGAGGGGTGGGGTAAGGGGGAGAGGTGGGGTAAGGGGGAGAGAAGTGGAAGAGTGGGGAGGGATGAGGAGAGTGGTGGAAGAGGGGTAGGGGGAATGGGGGTGGGGAGAGAGGGATGGGGGTGGGAGGAGAATGAGAGGGGTTTGGAGAGGGGTGGGGGTGGGGGAGAGCGGGATGGGGTGGGGGGAGGAGTGGGTGAGGGGGAGGAGAGAGGGATGGGGAGGAGGGGAAGAGGTGGGGGAGGGAGGGGAGGAGGGAGATGGGGTGAGGGAGGGAGGGGGAAGAGTTTGGAGGGAGGGGGAGAGGGGTGGGAGGGGAGGAGGGAGATGGGGTAGGGGAGAGGGGGAAGAGTGTGGAGGGAGGGGGAAGAGAGGGAAGGGGGTGTGGGGACATAGGGAAGGGGGGTGGGGGAGAGGGAAGGGGGGTGGGGGAGAGGGAAGGGGGTTGGGGGAGAGGGAAGGGGGGTGGGGGAGAGCGGGATGGGGGTGGGGGGAGGAGTGGGTGAGGAGGAGGAGAGAGGGATGGGGAGGAGGGGAAGAGGTGGGGGAGGGAGGGGAGGAGGGAGATGGGGTAGGGGAGGGAGGGAGGGGGAAGAGTTTGGAGGGAGGGGGAGAGGGGTGGGGGAGAGAAGGGAAAGAGTTGGGAGGGAGAGAGGTAGTCCAGCTATTCCCCATTCCCTATCACCCCCAATCCTCTTTCTCTATTCCCACACACGTGATCACGCGCTTCGTCACAGGCTGCGGGGGTGGGGGGGGGGGGGGGACTGGGGTTGGGGCTGGTGCTGGTGCAAAGGCATATGTAAATGAGATCCATTTCGATTGGATATCTGTGAGGGATGGCATTGTGACATCACACGATGGAACGTTCACCAACATTCTATGGATGAGAGCTGGGTTTTTTTTAACATCTGAATTTTTTTGGGGGGGGGAAGGATTTTATTAAAAATGTGTACATAAACACGATGAAATGTAATGAGGAGTGGATTAGTGAATGTAAAAGTGAAATCTCTACCGAAATGGAAAAAATCTCGGAGTTTCAGCGTGTGGTGTTGGCCGACCAAGGAATCAAAGGGCCTAATCTGAAAATGGAATCTGACATACACCCACAAGCGCGCGCTCTCACACACACACACACACACACACACACACACACACACACACACACACACACACACACACACACACACACACACACAGTTTTAATATATAGATAGATATATTCATACACTAGACCAGTGCAGACCCGTCTGTTTCCCGAATGTGCGGTAGAGGGGGAGAGAGGGAGGGGGGGAGAGTGAGGGGGGAAGGGAGGGAGGGGGGGAAGGGGGGGTGAGGGAGGGGAGAGAGCGAGGGGGGGACAGAGAGGGGGGGGGAGGAGAGAGGGAGGGGAGGCAGGGGGGGAGGGGAGATGTAGGGGGCGAGTAGAGAGGGAGGGGGGGAGGAGAGAGAGAGGGAGGGGGGGAGGAGAGAGAGAGAGGGAGGGGGGGAGGAGAGAGAGAGAGGGAGGGGGGAGAGGAGGGAGAGAGGGGGGGAGGAGAGAGGGAGGGGGGAGGAGAGAGGGAGGGGGGAAGGGGGAACATACAAGAGGGGGGGGCAGCCGTCTCGCAGCGCCCCCACCAACCTACGTCTTATTTTGTAAACCAACATCTGCAGTTCCTTGTTTCGCCAAATTAATTTATTTGCTTTCTCCGCGACTGAAGTAAATGGAAACAATAATAGTTGTTGAATAGTAAATTTTATAACCAAAATAGCTCAATTCTTGCAGATTGGGAAAGAAGCTCGACTATAGTGTGGTTTCTGCATAATTGTCAAATGTTATGGACATGTGAACAGTACATTACTTTGAATTGTGCATATACTTTGATTTCAAGTTATCCCCATTTATTTTATGCAGGATGCATTCATGATAAATTCAGAATTAATAAATGTTACTGGTAGTGCTGGATTAAAAAGTAACTGCATCACATTTCTGACAAATGATCATTATTTTTCACAGAGACTTTTTAGATGGCCATATAGATCTGCTTGTGAATGAACTTGAAGTAGAAAAGTCCCTGAAGAGACATGATGATGTCATTGATGAAATTGAATGTGTTGAATTAACTCTCTCAAAGCGAAGGGCAGAGTTACGAGAAGCCGATAGACTATTAATGGAGGCTGAGACGGATCTCAAAAGTACGAGGGAAAAGGTAAATCTGCATTCAATTAGTTTTGCATTAGTGACAATGCAAACAGAATTCGACATCTTTTAGTTATGATGGACTGAGAATTGTGCTTTCTTTGGGCCATGAACACCAATGGTAGTTGTTGAATAGTAAATCTAATAGCTAAAATATATCACCTTGCAGAATTTGAAATAATTTATTGCCAAATAAGTTATCTTAAATAGCTAATGCCTTGGAGAGTTGCCTTGAGCTGTGAGAATCATCCTGATATCTAAGGAAATGTGGGGAAATACTTAACAGGGCTGACAGCATCTGCAGAAATGGGCTATGTATAAACACAGCTGTAATTTCTACATGGTGAAACCAAAATGTATAAAAATGGCCTTTAATAAAATCTGTCAATGTGTACTTTAGCCACATGGCATTTTTTTAAAATAACATAACTCAAATTGTGGAGTACAGAGGAAAATAAATAAATGATGGGTCTTTGTCCCAAACATTGTGGAGGGCACTGTAGGTACTATGACAACGTTTACAAGATGTTTGAACAGGTACATGGACGGGAAAGGTTTAGAGGGACATGGGTTGTTTGGGCACGTGTGACTAGCATACATGGGACGTCTTGGTTGGCATGGGCAAATTGGGGCGAGTGGTCTGTTTCTGTGCTGTAGGACTCTTACGTGTTCCTCCTCAGTCCATTCTTGCATGTCCTGAGGGGAGCATTATGCTTATAACTACCAATTGACAGAGTTCTTGACCCAATCTATATTTTCACCTCTTCAGTTTCCAAACAGAGCAAGGATAGTTCCCCTAATCCTCACTGTACTCCAGCATCTGCTTTTAACAGATCAACCTTTTAATGTTTGCAACCCATGAGATTCCACCACCAGACACACATTTCTCTTCCTCTACTTTTTGAACATTCTGAGAGGACCTTTACCTTTACTACTCTGTGCTCTGCGTTTCTGTCATCTCCAGCCACTCTCTTATGCAATTACAGGACATGCAACACTTATCCCACTATCGCTTCCCTTTTCACCATCCGGGGTAAAAACTTTCAATCCAGGTGAAGCATTACCTTGAGGGTCTGAGCAATGGGAAAAGGTTGGACAGACTAGGGCTTTATTCCTTGAAGCACAGGAGGCTGAGGGTTGATCTTACAGAGGTGTATAAAATCACAAGGGGAATAGATGGGATGGATGACCCTGGGTTAGGAAAATCAAGGACCAGAGGACATGGGTTTAAGTTGAGAAGGCAAGATAGGAACCTGAGGGGCAACCTTTTCACTCGGAGGATGGTGAGTATATAGAACGAGCTGCCAGAGGAGGTAATTGAGGCAGATACAATAACAGCCTTTCAAAGATGTTTGGACAAGTACATGGATGGGAAATGTTTAGAGGAGTGTGGGCCAAACACAGGCAAATGGGACATGTAGATGGAGCATCGTGGTCAGCATGGACAGGTTGGGCCAAAGGACCTGTTTCCATGCTGTATGGCTCTGTGACGCTCACATTTATACTAATCTGGTATACAACACTGGAGAAACAAAAAGCTGATTCGATTATTGTTTTCAGTTCACAGGGGGAATCCAGAGCTCCTTGTTGCGTTAATTTAAATACTTTAGACTTTAGAGAAACAGCGTGGAAACAGACCCTTCAGCCCACTGTGATCATCCCGTACACTAGCACTAATTTACACACTAGGGACAATTTACATTTTTATCGAGGCCAGTTAACCTGCAAACCTGTATGTCTGAGTGTGGGAGCACCCGTAGAAATCCCACGCTGTCACAAGGAGAACATACAAACTCCATACAAACAGCACACGTAGTCAGGATTGAACCCAGGTCTCTGGCACTGGAAGGCAGTAGCTCTACCGCTGTGCCATTGTGCTGCCCTCGTTCCAAGTCTTCTCTATCCAAACCTCCTATCAACCTATCAGTTTGTTGCTTCCTATGCTGCAATGATGAAGTGTGACAATTTTGAGGAGCAATATTTCATGTTCTGCCTGGGTTTCTTGAATATTCAATATTGAATTCAGCAATAGAAAATGCTGGAAATCCATTTTGACAAAGAGTCTTCAACCTGAAGCGTTTAACATGTTTCCAGCATTAGAACATACAGTGCCCTCCATAATGTTTGGGACAAAGCCCCGTCATTTATTTATTTGCCTCTGTACGCCACAATTTGAGATTTGTAATAGAAAAAAATCACATGTGGTTAAAGTGCGCATTGTCAGATTTTATTAAAGGCCATTTTTATACATTTTGGTTTCATCATGTAGAAATTACAGCTGTGTTCTTCTTGCATATGGCGTGCACACCCTAAAGTTGTAGGACAACTTGTTCTATTTGATCTTATTTGATTGTGCACGCCAGGTTTATTGCATTCGTCGAAACAGGGCAGACCACGTGAAGGTTGCAATCTCCCACCCCCACAGCTGTGTTTATACATAGTCCCACCATTTTAGGGCACCGTAATGTTTGGGACACATGGCTTCACAGGTTCAAGTTCAATTTCACCTTTATTTATCACATTTATTTATTATACATAGTCCCCCCATTTCAGGGACACAGCAATGTCATGCAAATTAAAGTAGTCATGTTTAGTATTTTGTTGCATATCCTTTGCATGCAATGACTGCTTGAAATCTGCAATTCATGGACATCACCAGTTGCTGGGTGTCTTCTCTGGTGATGCTCTGTCAGGTCTGTATTGCAGCCATCTTTAGCTTGTTCTTGTTTTGGAGGCTAGTCCCCTTCAGTTTACTCTTCAGCATATAAAAGGCATGTTCAATTGGGTTCAGTTTGGGTGATTGACTTGGCCACTGAAGAATTGACCATTTTTTAGCTTTGAAAAACTCCTTTGTTGCTTTAGCAGTATGTTTGGGATCATTGTCTTGCTGTAGAATGAACCGCCGGTCAATGATTTTTGAGGAATTTGTTTGAACTTGAGCAGATAGGATGTGTCTATACACTTCAGCATTCATTATGCTACTACCATCAGCAGTTGTGTCATCAATGAAGATAAGTGAGCCAGTATCTTCAGCAGCCATACATGCCCAGGCCATAACTGCCCCACCACCATGTTTCACAGAAGGGGTGGTATGCTTTGGATCTTGGGCAGTTCCTTCTCTCCTCCATACTTTGCTCTTGCCATCACTCTGATATAAGTTAATTTTCGTCTCATCTGTCCACAAGACCCTTTTCCAGAACTGGGCAGTCAGTGGCGCAGCGGTAGAGTTGCTGCCTTACAGCAAATGCAGTGCTGGAGACCCGGGTTCGATCCTGACTACGGGTGCTGTCTGTACAGAGTTTGTACGTTCTTCCCATGATCTGCGTGGGTTTTCTCCGAGATCTTCGGTTTCCTCCCACACTCCAAAGACGTACATGTTTGTAGGTTAATTGGCTTGGTAAATGTAACAATTGTCCCTAGTGGGTGTAGGATAGTGTTAATGTGCGGGGGGCGCTGACCCGGTGGGTCGAAAAAGCCTGTTTCCGCACTGTATCTCTAAACTAAACTAAACTGTGGTTGCTCTTTTAAGTACTTCTTGGCAAACTGTAACCTGGCCATCCTACTTTTGCGGCTAACCAGTGGTTTGCATCTTGTAGTGTAGCCTCTGTATTTCTGTTCATGAAATCTTCTGCGGACAGTGGTCATTGACAAATCCGCACCTGACTCCTGAAGAGTGTTTCTGATCTGTCGGACAAGTGTTTGGGGATTTTTCTTTATTATAGAGATAATTCTTCTGACATCAGCTGTGGAGGTCTTTCCTTGGCCTGCCAGTCCCTTTGCGATTAGTAAGCTCACCAGTGCTCTCTTTCTTCTTAATGATGTTCCAAACAGTTGATTTTTATAAGCTTAAGGTTTGGCTTGGTTCTTGGTTTCTTGGTCCTCCAAAATATTCCAAATGGAATTTAAACTGGAGGTGGTGAAGTGAGGGCTTAAGCCAGAAAGGGTTATTGGGAGGAAAGAGCTACTTTAAATTTAGTTGCATCTGGTTGGGTAACTATAGTTGGGTGGAGATTATTCCATGCTTTAATTGTGCGGGGGAAGAACGAATTGCTGTATACATCTGTCTTTGTAGCTGGGATCACAAATTGGATCGAATGCCCTCGTCTGCTCCTAATTGGTTTGGGTATGGTGTAGGTCTTGTAGTCTATGTCAAGCTGACCATTTAACATTTTGTAAAAACAGGTCAAACGGTGAGCTTCACGTCTGTCGGAGAGGGTTCCACCCCAGACGTGAAGGCTGATGTCTCTAACAGTTTTATTCTTGTTTCTCAGTCTCATAATGGCTTCTTTGACTTTCATTGGCACAACTTTGGTCCGTATGTTGATAAACAACAATAGTTTCCAAAGGTGATGGAAAGACGAGGAGCTGAGAGCTCTCTTATACCTGCATTAAAGAGGCAATCTGAAACACACACCTGAAAAATTACAAACACTAATTGTCATCGGGTGGCACCGCAAACGGCAGCCTCGCCAGCAGCGTGTTCGGCCTTTCAACTTTTTTTGTTTTTTAGTATGTCTAGATGTATGTTTTAGTGTGTGGTGTGGGGGAATAGGGGGAAACCGTCTATCAGTCACTTATCTCGACGGAGATGCGACTTTTTTCTTTGTAGCATCTCCGCCCCCCTCGCGGCCTAACAACTGGTTTGACGCGGTCTTTCGCAGAAATCGGCCCAGAGCTTCAGTAGCAGGCGTGGCAGACTTACCATCGCGGAGCGGGGCGATCCCTTGCCTGGGATCGCCAGAAGAAGTGCTCCGACCGCTGTCCTGCGGCCTATAACATCATGCAGCCGCGGCCTCCGGTAAGAAAGTATCCGATTCGGGAACTCCAAGCCGTGGAGTGTTCCGATCTGTCCCGACGTCGGAGTTTCGATCATCCCGACGAGAGGGTTTGTACATTGTTGAGTCCGTAGCGGCTGCTACGGAGGGTTCACCACTGGTGAACAATGGAGGAAGATTGACTAAATGTTATTGCCTTCCATCACAGTGAAGAATGTTGATTCCACTGTGGTGGATGTTTATTAAATTCTATTGTGTAATGTGTTCTTTTTCATTGTATGGCTGCATGGTAACTCAATTTCACTGTCCCTCAATTGGTGCATGTGACAAATAAATGTGAATTTGAACTTGAACCTGTGAAGCCATGTGTCCCAAACATTACGGTGCCCTAAAATGGTGAGACTATGTATAAACACAGATGTAATTTCTACATGGATAAAAATGTATTAAAATGGCCTTTAATAAAATCTGACAATGTGCACTTTAACCACATGTGATTTTTTTTCTATTACAAATCTCAAATTGTGGAGCACAGAGGCAAATAAATAAATAAATGATGGGCCTTTGTCCCAAACATTATGTAGAACAGTGCAACACAAGAATGAGTACTTTGGCCTACTGTGTTTGTGCTGACCATGATGCCAACAAACTGATCTCATCTGCCTGAACTTGATCCCTATCCCTCTATTCCTTGCATTTCCATGTGCCTATCTAAAAGTCTATTAAACCCCACTATCATATCTATCATATCTGGCCCTACTACCACTTCTGGCAATGCAATCCAGGCAACATTCTCTGTGTAAAAAAAAAACAATTTCTCCAAACTCCCATTAAACATTCCCACCTCACCTTGTTGCTATGCCATTTAGTGTTGGACATTTCCAGCCTGGGAGAAAGATTCTGACTATCCTATCTATGCCTCTCATAATTTTATATAGTTCTAGCAAATCCCCCTTCAACCTCCAATGTTCCTGAGAAAACAATCCCAGTTTATCTAACTTCTCCTTGTAGCTGAAACCTTGTAGCTGAAACTCTGATCCAGGCAGCTTTCTGGTCAACCTCTTCTGCACCCCCTCCAAAGCCTCCACATCCTTCCTGTAATGGGGTGACCAAAATTGCATGTAATAGGCCAATTGCAGCCAATTGCAGCCTAACCAAAGTCTTATAGAGCTGCATCATGATATCCTGACTCTTATACTCAATGCCCCTAACAATAAAAGCAAGCTTACCATACACCTTTGTTACCACCCTATCTACTTGTATGGCCACCTTCAGTGAAATATGAACATGCACTCCAAGATCCCTCTGCACATCAATCCTGTTAAGGGGTCTTGCATACTTCCCCCCCCCACCCCCTACATTCAACCTCCCCAAGTGCAACACCTCACACTTGCTCGGAATATACTCCATCTGCCATTTCTCTGTCTATTACTGCAGCTAATTTATATCCCGCTGTATCTTCTGACAGCCTACCTCACTGTCTGCAACTCCTCCAATTTTAGCATCATCTGCAAACGTACTCACCAACCCATCTACATTTATGTCCAAGGTACACAAAATTGCTGGAGGAACTCAGCGGGTGCAGCAGCATCTATGGAGCGAAGGAAATAGGCGACGTTTCGGGCCGAAACCCTTCTTCAGACTGATCAGTCTGAAGAAGGGTTTCGGCCCGAAACGTCGCCTATTTCCTTCGCTCCATAGATGCTGCTGCACCCGCTGAGTTCCTCCAGCAATTTTGTGTACCTTCGATATTCCAGCATCTGCAGTTTCCTTTTGTACATTTATGTCCAAGTCATTTATATATATATATATCACAAACAGCAGGGGTCCCAGCACAGATCCTTGCAGAACTCCACTGGTCACAGACCTCCAAGCAGAATATCTTCTTTCCACCACAACCCTCTATCTTCTATAAGATATGATTCTAAATACCATCTATAAGCCAGTTCTGAATTTATACGACCAAGTCCCATGCATCTTAATCTTCTGGATACATCATCCATTGCCATACCTTTATCAATCTTCTTCGTCACCTTGTCAAAAAATCCACCTGCTGCTTTCAAAATCATGCTGGATATCCCTAATTAACCCATTAGCTTCCAAATGGGAGCAAATCCTATCTCACAGAATTCTCTCCAATAGATGTGAGGCTCACCAGCCTATAATTCCATGGATTTTCTCTAACAACATTGGCCACTCTCCAGTACTCTGGGACCTCCTCCCCTGTGGCTAGAGAGGGAACAAAGATCATCCCACAATCTCCTCTGTTGCCTTCCTCAATAACCCAAGGTAGATCCAATCAGACCCTGGAGACTTATCCACCTTGATGCTCTTCAAGAGCCTCAGCACCACCCTCTTCTCAACCTCAAACTGTCGTAGCATATTTGTATTTCCCACACTGCTCTTGCTGTCCTCCAAGTCTTTCTCGGTGAATGTAAATACAAAGTATTCTTTTTGCACCTCACTTACATCCTCCTTTCACCATAACATGAATCACCCAGCTGGATTTGTTTCCCAACACAAGGTTGTTGTGGTCCTTCCTCAAGTCGGACTGTCAACATACTATTTAAGGAAACCTTCTTGGATACATTCCAACAAATTGTCCCCTGTCTAATCCTCTTGCACGGAGTAAATCCCAGTCAATGGGACTATTAGGGATTTTTAAAATTAATTTCCAGAATCTGAATTTTAAATTTTCATTGAATTCAAGAACTTCAGTTTACTTGCTTCTCTGCTGCAGAACTGGCCAGGAGGTTGTTGGCTGAGTTATTCTTTCTTCAATGGCACTTCTGACCTTTGGGCAATTTGTAAGCTCTACATTTCACAGTTGTTGTGTTCCTTTGTTGAGCTCTCTTTAACTGCCCTTGTTAACTCGTCAACCAGATATCTCAATAGCTTATTACCATGTAGACCTTGAGTCACAAAAGCTGCCATTTCACTTTTATTGTTGCTAAGTTGTCAGCAGTAATTTATTGAGTTGATACCACCAGCAGGATAGAATAGAAACAGAATAGTAAGTAGCCCAGTCAACCACCAGCCCCCATGTAATGTAGAACTGTCGAGTCCTCACGATGGTTGGAAATATATTTGTAGCAAATCACCAAATTGCCATCTAAAATGGGTTCATCTTGGGTTTTGTTTCAAATTTGTGATATTGTTAGTGCATGCCTTCCAGATATTATTTTTAATTTAATAATTATTAAATCAAGCAGACTAAATATAAACCATTATCTAATTACAGATCAAAGCCAATGCGTGGCACCAGTTTGGCTCTTTGCTGTAAAATTATGCCTCATAGCCCTGTCCCACTGTACAAGTTCATTCTAGAGCTCTCCCGAGTTTAAAAAAAAAATCAAACTCGTGGTAAACACGTAGAATGTATGTAGCAGGTACGTCTGAGCTCGGGGACGTCTCTTAGCGGCTCGTAGCGCTAACGGCAGGTACTCGGGGAAACGCGGTAAGCTCGAGAAGTCTCGTGAACATTTTTCAACGTTGAAAAATGTCCACGAGAGCCCCGAGTACCTACGAGCGGCCATTACCGTAAATCTCCGAGTTTGAATCAGGGCAAACTCGGGAGAACTCTTGAATGAACTCGTACAACTGACACTGTAAATAATTTCTTGTTTGCTCCAAATTTACTTCCGCCGTAATTTAATAGATTATTAATATGCCTTGTAAACCCTTGAAAGGGGTTTCTGAGAATCTGGCGTTGATGGCTCAGTGAAACAGATATACTTCATGAAGTAGTTTGTATTCAGATTTCCATTAAATGCATGTTATTCTTACAGACAAAAGAAATGCTCCAACGATATGATGATTCCAGAAAACATTTGGAAGACACTCAGAAAGATGCAGAAGAGCTGGAGCAAAGGGCACATGACACTGCAGTTAAATTAGTTAAAGCTGATAAGCAACTCAGGTACTGAATAGAGTTCCAAATTACAACAGACATGAATTTAATAATTTAAACAGATTACAGTAAACCCTTGTTTTAATGGACCTCTTTATAAGAGATTTTGGTTATAATGGACGAACCAGCTCCTGCTTCTTTCTGTTGGCAATGGCTTTGTCCACTCGGCCACCACCGTCCCTCCACCACCGTCTTCCTCCTCCTTTTCCCATGGCTTTGTCCACTCCACTGCTCTCACCTCCACTGCCGCCTCCTCCTCCCGTCGCTCTTTCCACTTGCGTAGATTCTATGAATGAAAATCAAGAGCTTTATTTGTCTTTTTACCAATATTATGTCTTGCTGAATGTTTATTTTAGCCTTAAATGTATTAGAAGTGAATTTAAATAGTGTTCAGGATATTCAGAGCTGCTGAGAAAAAAGAACTATTTATAACTTTTGGAATATCAGATGGTTGTGAAATTATGTTTTTTTTTAAATTCTACATTGATATGGTCAGATAAAGAAGCAGGTATATACATCTGATACTACATGCCAAAACGATGAAGTATTTTTCTCGCCTATTGAATTTATTATAGTCTGATCAGGATTACAACATTTAGATTTATCTTCATTTCTTAATTTCTTGATTTCTTTTGACTAACTCATCTGCATACAGCTAAGATTCTTTAGCAGAACTGATATTATCATATTTGTTGTTCAAGGTAGTTCTTTTTATATGGTGAACTTGCCTTTATCTTTTGGCAGCTGGACAACATTCCTCTAACACCTCATATCTGTCCTTAGATGTTCACTCATTATTTCTCCATGTTTTCATTTTTCTCTAGCGATCTTCCATCCATTACCATCATTATCTTAACCCTTCACTTTCCACTTCTACCTCCCCCTTAAGATTCACCTACAGTGTTGTACGTAATTGAGATAATGGAGTTGGAAGTAATGCATAGAAGATCGCTAAATTAAAAATGAAACTAATGACACAGTTTGAGAGATAAAGATAGGCCACTATTTATGGCTGCCTGTCCTTGCCCAAGGAACTTAATTTCCCAATCTTGACCTTATTTTTCTTCCCCTCAGTTCTGGAGGTATACTGGAGCATTTTGAGATCTATAAGTGTTGTTGGATCACTTGAAGATCATTTAGGTGGATAAATCCCCATGGCCTGATGGGATCCATCCCAGATTTTTGAGGGAAGCAAGAGAGAAGATTGTTGGTGCTGTGACGATCATCTTTGCATCCTCTCCAACCACATGCTTGGTCCGGGAAGGCGAGAATCGCTATTATTGTTCCTTTTGTTTAAAAAGGGAAGTAGTGACAATCCTGGAAATTATAGGCTAGTGGACATCTCATCGAGGAAACTATTTGGGAGAATTCTTGGGGATAGGATTCAGTCGCATTTGAAAGAGAATGACCTAATTACAGTCCACATGGCTTTCTGCAGGTAAATCATGTTTTACAAACTTGATTGAGTTTTTTGAGGAGGTGACAAAGATGATTGATGAGGGTAAGCCAATTGATGGTTTCTACATGGATTTCAGAAGGCATTCCACAAGGCATCTCAGGGTAGGCTGATACAGAAGATTAAGATGCATGGGATCAATGGTACTTGCTAGCTTGGATTCAGAACTGGTTTACCCATAGAAGACAGAATGTAGTGGTGTTATTCTGGCTGAAGGTCTGTGGCCAGTGGTGATCCACAGAGCTCTATGCTGTAATCTCTGTAGTTTAAAATATACAAAAATGTAGATGGGTTGGTTTAAGTTTGCAAGCAACACAAATATTGGTTGGGTTCAGCTACAGTATTTCTACATTTAGTTCTTAAGAGATCCATGTTTTATTCGATTTAGTTATTTCATTTTTCCATTTTACCTGAATCATCACACCTCTGTCAAATATCTGCTACATCCACCTTATTGTAAATCTTCTTTTTCTTCTTAGAAACATAGAAACATAGAAATTAGGTGCAGGAGTAGGCCATTCGGCCCTTCGAGCCTGCACCGCCATTCAATATGATCATGGCTGATCATCCAACTCAGTATCCCGTACCTGCCTTCTCTCCATACCCTCTGATCCCCTTAGCCACAAGGGCCACATCTAACTCCCTCTTAAATATAGCCAATGAACTGGCCTCGACTACCCTCTGTGGCAGGGATTTCCAGAGATTCACCACTCTCTGTGTGAAAAAAGTTCTTCTCATCTCGGTTTTAAAGGATTTCCCCCTTATCCTTAAGCTGTGACCCCTTGTCCTGGACTTCCCCAACATCGGGAGCAATCTTCCTGCATCTAGCCTGTCCAACCCCTTAAGAATTTTGTAAGTTTCTATAAGATCCCCTCTCAATCTCCTAAATTCTAGAGAGTATAAACCAAGTCTATCCAGTCTTTCTTCATAAGACAGTCCTGACATCCCAGGAATCAGTCTGGTGAACCTTCTCTGCACTCCCTCTATGGCAATAATGTCCTTCCTCAGATTTGGAGACCAAAACTGTACGCAATACTCCAGGTGTGGTCTCACCAAGACCCTGTACAACTGCAGTAGAACCTCCCTGCTCCTATACTCAAATCCTTTTGCTATGAAAGCTAACATACCATTCGCTTTCTTCACTGCCTGTTGCACCTGCATGCCCACTTTCAATGACTGGTGTACCATGACACCCAGGTCTCGCTGCATCTCCCCTTTTCCTAGTCGGCCACCATTTAGATAATAGTCTGCTTTCCTGTTTTTGCCACCAAAATGGATAACCTCACATTTATCCACATTATACTGCATCTGCCAAACATTTGCCCACTCACCCAGCCTATCCAAGTCACCTTGCAGTCTCCTAGCATCCTCCTCACAGCTAACACTGCCCCCCAGCTTAGTGTCATCCGCCTACTTGGAGATATTGCCTTCAATTCCCTCATCCAGATCATTAATATATATTGTAAATAGCTGGGGTCCCAGCACTGAGCCTTGCGGTACCCCACTAGTCACTGCCTGCCATTGTGAAAAGGACCCGTTTACTCCTACTCTTTGCTTCCTGTTTGCCAGCCAGTTCTCTATCCACATCAATACTGAACCCCCAATGCCGTGTGCTTTAAGTTTGTAAACTAATCTCTTATGTGGGACCTTGTCGAAAGCCTTCTGGAAGTCCAGATACACCACATCCACTGGTTCTCCCCTATCCACGCTACTAGTTACATCCTCGAAAAATTCTATAAGATTCGTCAGACATGATTTACCTTTTGTAAATCCATGCTGACTTTGTCCAATGATTTCACCACTTTCCAAATGTGCTGCTATCCCATCTTTAATAACTGACTCTAGCAGTTTCCCCACTACCGATGTTAGACTAACTGGTCTGTAATTCCCCGTTTTCTCTCTCCCTCCCTTCTTAAAAAGTGGGGTTACGTTTGCTACCCGCCAATCCTCAGGAACTACTCCAGAATCTAAAGAGTTTTGAAAGATTATTACTAATGCATCCACTATTTCTGGAGCTACTTCCTTAAGTACTCTGGGATGCAGCCTATCTGGCCCTGGGGATTTATCGGCCTTTAATCCATTTAATTTACCCAACACCACTTCCCGGCTAACCTGGATTTCACTCAATTCCTCCAACTCCTTTGACCCGCGGTCCCCTGCTATTTCCGGCAGATTATTTATGTCTTCCTTAGTGAAGACGGAACCAAAGTAGTTATTCAATTGGTCCGCCATATCCTTGTTCCCCATGATCAACTCACCCGTTTCTGACTGCAAGGGACCTACATTTGTTTTAACTAATCTCTTTCTTTTCACATATCTATAAAAACTTTTGCAGTCAGTTTTTATGTTCCCTGCCAGTTTTCTTTCATAATCTATTTTTCCTTTCCTAATTAAGCCCTTTGTCCTCCTCTGCTGGTCTCTGAATTTCTCCCAGTCCTCCGGTATGCTGCTTTTTCTGGCTAATTTGTACGCATCATCCTTCGCTTTGATACTATCCCTGATTTCCCTTGTTATCCACGGATGCACTACCTTCCCTGATTTATTATTTTGCCAAACTGGGATGAACAATTTTTGTAGTTCATCCATGCAGTCTTTAAATGTCTTCCATTGTATATCCACCGTCAACCCTTTTAGAATTAATTGCCAGTCAATCTTGGCCAATTCACGTCTCATACCCTCAAAGTTACCTTTCTTTAAGTTCAGAACCATTGTTTCTGAATTAACAATGTCACTCTCCATCCTAATGAAGAACTCAACCATATTATGGTCACTCTTGCCCAAGGGGGCACGTACAACAAGACTGCTAACTAACCCTTCCTCATTACTCAATACCCAGTCTAAAATAGCCTGCTCTCTCGTTGGTTCCTCTACATGTTGATTTAGATAACTATCCCGCATACATTCCAAAAAATCCTCTTCCTCAGCACCCCTGCCAATTTGATTCACCCAATCTATATGTAGATTGAAGTCACCCATTATAACGGTTTTGCCTTTGTCGCACGCATTTCTAATTTCCTGTTTGATACCATCTCCAACTTCACTACTACTGTTAGGTGGCCTGTACACAACACCCACCAGCGTTTTCTGCCCCTTAGTGTTTCGCAGCTCTACCCATACCGATTCCACATCCTGCAAACTAATGTCCTTCCTTTCCATTGCGTTAATCTCCTCTCTAATCAGTAACGCTACCCCACCTCCTTTTCCTTTCTCTCTATCCCTCCTGAATATTGAATATCCCTGGATGTTCAGCTCCCAGCCTTGGTCACCCTGGAGCCATGTCTCCGTGATCCCAACTATATCATAGTCATTAATAGCTATCTGCACATTCAACTCATCCACCTTATTACGAATGCTCCTTGCATTGAGACACAAAGCCTTCAGGCTTGTTTTTACAACACTCTTACCCCTTATACAATTTTGTTGAAAAGTGGCCCTTTTTGATATTTGCCCTGGATTTTCCGGCCTGCCACTTTTACTTTTCACCTTGCTACCTATTGCTTCTACCCTCATTTAAAACCACCCGTGTAGCAGTGGCAAACCTGCCTGCCAGAATGCTGGTCCCACACCTGTTAAGATGTAATCCGTCCCTTTTGTACAGTTCCCCCTTACCCCAAAACAGATCCCAGTGATCTAAGAATCTAAATCCCTGCCCCGTGCACCAGTTCCTCAGCCACACGTTCAGGTCCCGTATCTCCCTGTTCCTGCTCTCGCCAGCACGAGGAACTGGAAGCAAACCGGAGATAACAACCCTGGAGGTCCTGCTTTTCAGCATTTTTCCGAGCTCTCCAAAGTCACGCTGCAGAATATTCATCCCCTTCTTTCCGACATCGTTTGTGCCGACATGCACTACCACTTCCGGATGTTCACCTTCGCCCTTGAGGATTTTCTGCACTCTGTCCGTGACATCCTGGATCCTGGCACCAGGAAGGCAGCACACCATCCTCGCATCCCGTCTGTTGCCGCAGAAACCCCTGTCCGTACCTCTCACAATGGAATCTCCTACTACAATGGCGTTGCCTGCCTTAGGCCTTTTTGGTTTTGGCTCAACAGCCCTATTCGCATCACAAGCTAGTCCGCCGCCCAGTGTAAACACCTCTTCTGTCCCGACAGCTTCTAAGTGGGTGAACCTGTTCACAAGAGAGTATTGCAAGAACATTCTTTTCTCCCCTCCTCGTTCCCCTTGCCTCTTACTTTGCTTTGCACCTTAGAAGTTATGAAGCAAAAAAATTGTACTGAGCACAGAAAGGTGTATTTACTCAGCAATACATTTCACCAATGATTATTTAGTTTGGAGACTTTTTGCTGCATGACTCTACAGCACATGAGGCCCTTCTACGAGGTCCAAGTATTTTACCTGGAATACCTCCTGCGATAGGCACCCAGTCTGAGACTCCATGACTCTAACAATGAAATGCGTCTTAGCCTTTTGAAGACTTTGGTCTGTGTGAATGACTCACCCTATCCACGGATGCATGGACCAAAGTCGTGTATGTGGCATCTAATCCACTGTTCAATACCCCTGTGCATGTCCAGCAGCTTCATGAGGGAGGGACTTGCTAAGGAACCTTGAAAGACAATCACAATCTTTGTGAAGCTCTCAGAAAGCTTCTAATTTTCTAATGAAAATTGTAGTGCTCATAAACATTGCATTACACTATGCAATTTAGAGCCTGTTGTTCAATTTAACTGACTTGAAACAGACACTTTCTGACTGCCTGAGTATTGCAAGAACATTCTATTTTTATTCCAGATTTCCAACATATGCAGTGTTTTCCTTTTGTAATATTTCCCAGCATTATTGCTGTCCTGATGAATATCTCATGAGACTCCAGCAAGCGATGTAATCCTTTTCGTCAAACCATTTTAAGATTAACTATGTTATAAAAATATTAAAGTCTTTCATAGCTATACTTATCCTGGTGATAATAGAAGTTGTCACCATCAAGCTGGTATTTGATTTCTTCATTAGGATTTCCATTAGCACAAACAGCTGTGAAGATAATGCAAGTATCAAGAGTGTTTTATTGTCCATCTGCCAAAACGGAACAATGAGATTCTTACTTGCAAATGCAAAGAGCTAAAACATTTATAGTAATGCAACACGTTTTTTTTAAATTTATAGACTAATGAAGAATGATTTGAAAGACCTTGAACAACATAAGGCAGAACAAGAGAGTATGCTGAGAAAAGTTAACAAAGAAGTATCTACAGGAAATTTAGAATTACAGACACTTGTACAGAAAATGGAAAACATGACTGAAAGGTATGTGGTTAGAACTGTTAAATGAAACTTTTTGCCGCTTCATTTTTCATTTAGGATTCTGCTGGGTTATTGCTTTAGTATGCCACTTAGTCACTTTCAGTACCTTGGAATCTTTAATGTCTGCATCTGACTCCTCTACAGCAGTTGAGACATGTGATGCCTACCTCCAACAGACAGCACGTATAACTGATGCTATTCACTGTGTGAGGTATGCTCTTCTAATCTGAAGAGGAAGAAAGGTTAGCTTTACGTAAAGGCCAGTGAAATAAGCCGGTTTGTCGCACAGAGAAAAGTAGAAATAAGAAAATAATAATTGGGTTGCAGTGACACAGTGCAATAAAAACCACTCCCAGGTTACGAACATCTGATTTATGAACATCCTGTGCATACGAACTATCTCCAATGAATATTAGTATATTTAAAATGGGGACCAATATTGGAAAATAAAAATTACATTTAAACCCCTGTCTCACGGTGCGAGTCGACCTACGAGTGACCCCGAGTTTAAAACAAAATAAACTCGTGGTAATCACGTACAATTAACGTAGCGGGAACTTCGGAACTCGTGGACGCAACTTAGCGACTCGTGGCGCTAACAGCAGGTACCCGTGAAACTTGTACACTCTTGAAAAATTTCAAACATGTTTAAAGTTTTCCATGAGTCAAATTTACTCTTGAAGTTAAAAACTGAAACATTTAAACTCGTTGTAAGAACGTAGTAGCCCGTGAGTTTACCATAGTGACTCGTGAGTCTACCGTGGGCACTGTTTAACTCAGCGGGCAGGCAGTATCTCTGGAGAGAAGGAATGGGTGATGGGATGACTTTTCCAAATTTCTGCAGCGTCTTTGTGTTACTCCAGCACCGTGTGTTCACTTTTTGTCAACCAGCATCTGCCCTTTCTTGTGTATGACATTATTAGTATCCGTGGCAGTTGATTGTCGCTCCCTTCAGTTTCCCAGGGGGTCGGGACGGACTGGAGTTGGGAGGGAAAGGTGTCTGGGGGGAGGAGGGAGGGGATGGGTTGGGGTGACTTAGTACGGGAGACAAGTGTACTGACTGTGTGAGCAGACACTTTGGTAGTGATTGCCCATAGGGTTCACTGTCGAGGACTTCATAATGCAGAGAGCATTATAAACAGTGGAGCGATGAACCCTGGAAAGGGGGGAGACTTCTCTCTGAGTTGGACCCAGGAAACTGAAGCAGGAATTTTCTTGAGGTTATTAACGACAGATAAATGGATGGGTAGGGTTTAGAGGGCTATGGGCCACATGCAGGCAAATAGGACTACCCCAAGACTCCAACTTCGACGGCACGACTGGGCCGAAGGACCTGTTTCCGTGTTGTACAGCACCATGACTAAGGCCTATCCAGTGGGATTGACATATTTTGTATTTTTCCTTTCTAAAGATGCAGTGTATTTTGGTGATTATTGCACACTGCAGACCAGAAGCGCCTTCAATACCCAGAGAGAAGGGATGGGCGGGTTAGGTGAGCAGGAGAGTGGGGTTGTTTGCACTTGCAGAGGGAGGGGGCAAGAGCAGTACAGTACAGTTCCCAGTCTCAGCTCCTGTTCTACCGAGCGTGTGGACATGGACGGGTGGCTTCGTTGGCGGTGGCCCATGGTGTGGCAAAGCCGGCATGCCCGCTGACTCCCCCCCCCCCCCCCCCCCCCCCCCCCAGAAACACCGACGTGCAAAGGAGACCTACAATAGTGCATGATCTGTCTTGCGTTATGGCGGGTGATTGTCGCCTGCCCGCTGTTTCTGACGCTAAAGCCTTGGGATCGTTGCCCTTCGTGTTGGCGTGGAGGGGGAGGGGGTATTGCGCTTTGATCGCCCCCTGCTATCCCAGGGACAGGGAGACACAGTGGCTTTTGAGACTGGTGGTCGATCACTACCAAAGTCACTACCTACACTTGTCTCCTGCACTAAGTCACTCCCCTCCCCCAGAGTTTTAAATCAAAGTTTTAAAAGGTATATGATATACAAACCACTTAGATCAGCTACAAAAGAGGCAGGTAAAGTTTAATCCAAGCAAGTGTGAGGCATTGCACTTTTGAAGGTTGATTGTAAAATAAAAAAAATAGTTTAGGACAAGAACCAAGCTACATTTGGAGTAATGCGTGCAGTTCTGGTCACCCTATCAACGGAATGGTGTGGAGGA
Organism: Amblyraja radiata; assembly: GCF_010909765.2. Lineage (NCBI taxonomy): Eukaryota > Metazoa > Chordata > Chondrichthyes > Rajiformes > Rajidae > Amblyraja > Amblyraja radiata. The sequence goes on from NC_045987.1 coordinate 27,835,831, forward strand.
TTTGGATAGGATGCAGAAGAGGTAATCAAATTTATAAGTAATCGTGTTCAAATATCTTAATTCCTGGCTAAACCCAGAGCTCTCTGCAATTGTGAAAACTTGTGAGGAGACTTATTTTATTTACATTAATGAACAGAACACTGCAATGTTGGCATTGTCTGTTGGCCATACCTTTGTCCACGGTTTCATAAAGCGCAGCAGTTTTGATTAGGCTTGTGAGATAGACCTCTAATCAAAGACAATTCACTATCAAAATATTCATCTCGTTAGCCAAGAGATTTTAGAGTTTTAAGTAAAGACCATGAAAGGATTAATGATCAATAGGGAAATGCAGCATGCAGTATTCCTGGTTACTGAGGAGGAAACCATTTTGGAGCAAACAGGCAGTAATTAAACGTGCCTTAAGTTATTGCAAATATATATCAAGAGTTTATGTTCAAGGCTTTAAACATTTTGATTCATCTATAAAATTGAATTTGTAGTCCAATGACAATTTAATAGTTTTAAAGTATGCTTGTCTTTGGATTAATAACAATTGGTCATTTGTTGTTATGAATTGCATATTATGTTTTGCAAATAGTAGGTCACATGCCATAGAGTTTACTAATTGGCCTTTTTTCCTATTCAGCCTAGAAAAACTGCAAGCTGAAATTATTTTTGCAGAAACCAAAGAGAAACAGCACTTGGACATATTGAAAGAAGCAGCAATGTTGTTAGAGGAGAAAAAGAGTGAATTGGAAAGATTGAATAGCGAGGTACTTACAGAAAGTGCGACTAAACCCAATTAAATAACATTATTAAAAGCATGACCCATCCTTGTGTTATCTAAAGATATTATACATTGTGTGGAAATAATGATATTAATTGTTGTAATTGCAATAAATGAGATGCCACAAGTTAAAATATTCTGAAATAATTAAATAAACAGTCACATTCTCCGTTATTTCCAGTGATAGATTAGTATTGTTAGAGATTTGAACGATGATGCACTGGTGAGTCCCATAGCCCAGTTGTTGTTAGTGGGATGGGAAGATTTTACAGCCAGAGAAATGGCTCGCAATAAGTATTTTTGAAATAATCATACATGGTGGGTACATGCAAAGCAGACTTAATTATATGCCATCCAGCTGTATTAGATCAATGGCCAAAGGTAATTTATTAGAGGATTTGTAACAATGATGTATCTATTTGTTCCTTCACCATTAGGTTAAAGTGCTCCAGGAAGAGTTTGTGATGTTGGACAGATGTTCGGGCCAAAAGAAAGAAGAGCTTAACTTCCTGCAAAATGATATTGACAAGAAGAAAGCAAGCCTTTCAGAGGTTCTTTTGGATGGTGAGGCAGAGGTGGTCAATAAACAGCGACAAATTCGGGTCAGTAAATGCATTTGTTTTGCAAAGGAGATTTTTGTGGAACTTTTACTATATATATTTACTATATTTTTATTTTTATTGCTAAAGAAGTGTGTTTTTCTTCAAGTTAAAGTTATTTAGGAAAATTCTGTTTCACCCCACGTAATCTGATTTTATGCCTATATAGGAAGTACAGGATTGTTGCTTAAAATTTACTTGAATTTTGGGTAACCCAACTTGCTTGGCCTCGTGCTTTTGGATGGATTTGTTCATCTCTACTTTGGACTGCCCCACTAGAGAATATTAGCTGTCTGTCCTTTATCTGCTATGTGCATTGAACCTGCCTATAGAACATTTAGAGTCATGGAGTCATACAGCATGGAAACAGGCCCTTCAGACCAATTTGCCTGTATTTGGTCCATATTCCTCTAAATCTTTCCTATCGATGTACATGTCCAAATGTTTTTTAAAAGTTGTTATAGTACCTGCCTCAACTGCTTCCTCCAGCAGCTCGTTCCATATATCCACTACCCTCTGTATGAAAAAATTGCTCCAGGTTCCCATTAAATCATTCCCCTCTTACCACAAACCTATGTCCTTTGGTTCTTGATGTCCTTACTCTCGGTAAAATACTCTGTTAATTCACCCTATCATGAACTTGTGCACCTCTATAAGATCACCCATCAGCCTCCTGCGATCCAAGCAATATAGTCCTAACCTGCCCAACCTCTCCCTATAGCCCAGACCTTCAAGATCTGGCAACATCCTTGTAAATCTTCTCTGCATTCTTTCTAGCTTAACGACATCCTTCTGTGGGGACCAAAACTGAACATAATTATCCAAATGTAGCCTCACCAATGCCTTCTACAACTGGAACATACCATCCTAACTTCCGTATCCTGACTGATGAAAGCCAACGTACCTAAAGCCTTTTTGACCCTATCTACCAACGGCACCATTTTCAAGGAACTATGTACCTGCACCCCAAGAACCCTCAGCTCTACAACACTCTCCAGGGCCCTGCCAGATCAAAGTGCTTGATCGCTCAGACCAAACTGCTTGATAAATTACCCAGTAAATGTGAAATACTACACTCCATTGAAGTTAGTGGAACTACTCCAAGGACAAGTCATCTTTAAGGCGAAATCTCCCCTGCGTACAACAGGGTTCCGTTCCATTTAAATAAAAATATGAAATAAGTCCATCGCGCTGGTCTGTCAAGCCCCGTATGTATAGACTGTTTGTAGTCTGGAGTTGGACCTTGACCGCAACTTGTCCATAAAATCTCCATGGTGGGTTTGAGAAAATCACTTCAAGTAATAGGACGAACACTGCTGGATTTACTTTCTATCCCCTCCATTATTTATGCTAACCAAAAGTGCAATCTCGAAAAATTCTTCCCTGGTAGCAATAGAGTGTTACATTGAAGTCTTGTTGAAATTTTGTTCCATTAATTTAAATGGGACTGAATTTTTGAAGCACCACACCATGCACTGGTACTGCCATCTTTGAAAGACGTGCATTTTAATGTGAATGTCTTCACTGTTTAAACCTGAAATGTGGGTGTTGTAGAAACAAGCAACTGGTGGTGGTTTACAAAAAAACACACAAAGTGTTGGAGCAGCTCAGCAGGCCAGGCAGCATCTCTGGATAACATGAATAGGTGACGTTTTGGGTCAGGATCTTTCTTCAGATTGATTGTAGGGAGAGAAAGAAAGCTGAAAGAGAGGAGGGGCAGAACACAGCCTGGCAGGTAATAGGTTGATGCATGTGAAAAAGTTTTTTTGATGCGGTGGGGGGGGGGTGGTGGTACGAGAAAGAGAGAATGGGTTATGTTGGGGAATAAGGGACGGGGAACGGTTATGTAATTACCTAAAATTGGAGAATTCAGTGTTCATACCTTTCCTATCGAAGCGGATTATGAGATGCTGTTCCTCCATTTTGCATGTGGTCTCATTCTGGCAATGGAGGAGCCCAGGCCAGTATGGGAATGGGAAGAGGTGTTCAAATGGTAAGCAAGCGAAAGATCCTGCAGGCTGGTGTGTGAAAGGTGAGGACCAAGGGAACTGTATCCCTGTTCCATCTGGAGGGATGGGGAGCAAGAGCAGAACTAGGGGACATAGAGTAGACGAGGGCAGCCGGAGGAAACCACATTTACTAAAGAAATACAACATCTCAGATGTCCAAGAATGGAAAGCCATAATTTGGGAGAAATTGAGAGTAGAGGATAGCATCTTTACAATATGTAGGTTGCAACAAGTTGTAGTCCAGATAACTGTGGATGTAGGTAGGTTTGTAGTAGATGTCAGTCGACACTCTGTTCCCTGCGATGGAGACAGTGAGATCAAGAAAAGGGAGGAGGCAGCCCCGATGTGGAAGTCGATATAGCAGAGAAAGAGTTGGGGGATGATGTCACTGTACATTTGGAACAAGGACTGTTCCATGTAATGTAATGTTTGTTCTTTGAAGAGATGCTGATTTATCTGAACGTTTTCAACACTTATTTGTTTTGATGAGCATGTTGGATAAAATATTTTGAATGTTTTCAATGACGAGCAAAAATAAATCATGCTCTACAGGAACTGAAGGCATTGCTTGAAGAGATGAGTGCAAAGAAAGGAGAACTGAATGCTCAAATTACCGAGAAGAGTTCACACCTCTCCTTATCAAAGCAAGAAGTGACAAATGGGGAAGACAAGCTTCGGAGCATCCAAGCGCAGATAAATAAGCAAAGGACAGGTATATTTCCCAAGATGTCATAGTACATAAACTGATTTAAAAACTAGTACCTGAGACATTATAACCTTTAAATGTTCTGACTTCAATTAGGTAACACAGAAAAGTTCACAGAATGGTATGTTTATTATTTTAATTGCTTAGAAATTCAGGAAGCTGCCTTCCATGCTTTTTAGGGATTGTGCAACTGTGAAGGAAAAAACAGTAAAAGATGTACAGTGCCCTCCATAATGTTTGGGACAAAGACCCATCATTTATTTATTTGCCTCTGTGCCCAACAATTTACGATTTGTAATAGAAAAAATCACATGTGCACATTGTCAGATTTTAATAAAGGCCTTTTTTAATACATTTTGGTTTCACCATGTTAAATTACAGGAGTGTTTGTACATAGTCCCCCCCATTTCTGGGCACCATAATGGTTGGGACACAGCAATGTCATGTAAATGAAAGTAGTCATGTTTAGTATTTTGTTGCATATCTTTGCATGCAATGACTGCTTGAAGTCTGCGATTCATGGACGTCACTAGTTGCTGGGTGTCTTCTCTGGCGATGCTCTGCCGGGTCTGTATTACAGCCATCTTTAGCTTATGCTTGTTTTGGGGGCTAATCCCTTTCAGATTTCTCTTCAGCATATAAAAGGCATACTCAATTGGGTTCAGATTGGGTGATTGACTTGGCCAATCAAGAATTGACAATTTTTTAGCTTTGAAAAAAAGCTTTAGCAGTATGTTTGAAATCATTGTCTTGCTGTAGAAAGAACCACCGGCCAATAGGTTTTGAGGCATTTGTTTGAACTTGAGCAGATAGGATGTGTCTATACACTTCAGAATTCATTAGGCTACTACCATCAGCAGTTGTATCATCAATGAAAATAAGTGAGCCAGTATCATCAGCAGCCATACATGCCCAGGCCATAACACCCCCACCACCGTGTTTCATAGATGACGTGGTATGCTTTGGATCTTGGGCAGTTCCTTCTCTCCTCCATACTTTGATCTTGCCATCACTCTGATATAAGTTCATCTTCGTCTCATCTGTCCACAAGACCTTTTTCCAGAACTGTGGTTGCTCTTTTTAGTATTTCTTGGCAAACTGTAAACCTGGCCATCCTATTTTTGCGGCGGACCAGTGGTTTGCATCTTGCAGTGTAGCTTGAAGAGTGTTTCTGATCCGTTGGACAGGTGTTTGGGGATTTTACTTTATTATAGAGAGAATTCTTCTGTCATCAGCTGTGGAGGTCTTCCTTGGCCTGCCAGTCCCTGTGCGATTAGTAAGTTCCCTTTGCGATTAGTAAGCTCACCAGTGCTCTCTTTCTTCTTAATTATGTTCCAAACAGTTGATTTTGGTAAGCCTAAGGTTTGGTTGATGTCTCTAACAGTTTTATTCTTGTATCTCAGTCTCATAATGGCTTCTTTGACTTTCATTGGCACAGCTTTGGTCCTTATGTTGATAAACAGCAATAAAAGTTTCCAAAGGTGATGGAAAGACTGGAAGAAAGACTAGGTGCTGAGAGCTCTCTTACACCTGCATTAAGGAGGCAATTAAACACACCTGGGCAATTACAAACGTCTGTGAAGCCATGTGTCCCAAACATTATGGTGCCCTGAAATGGGGGGACTATGTATAAACACAGCTGTAATTTCTACATGGTGAAATCAAAATGTATAAAAATACCCTTTAATAAAATCTGACAACGTGCACTTTAAGCACATGTTTTTTTCTATTACAAATCTCAAATTGTAGAGTCAAGAGGCAAATAAATAAATGATGAGTATTTGTCCCAAATATTGTGGAGGCACTGTATGAGATGCTGTTCCTCCAATTTGCGTTTAGCCTCACTCTGACAATGGAGGAGACCGAGGGCAGAAAGGATTGAAGACTTCCGCTTTCCGAGTCTCCACTCCCTCATCTTTACTATGGACGTTCAGTCACTCTGCACCTCCATCCCCCACCAGGAAGGCCTTAAAGCCATCCGTTTCTTCCTCGACCGCAGAACCATCCAATTTCCATTTACTAACACTCTACTCCGCCTAGCGGAGCTGGTCCTCACCCTCAACAACTTCTCCTTTGACTCCTCCCATTTCTTCCAAGTCCAAGGCGTAGCTATGGGCACCCACATGGGCACCAGCTATGCCTGGCTCTTTGTGGGGTACGTTGAACAATCCATGTTCCAGGCGTACACTGGCCCTCTCCCCGAACTCTATCTCCATTATATTGATGACTGCATCGGTGCTACTTCCTGCACCCATGCAGAACTCATGGACTTCATCAGCTTCACCACCAATTTTCATCCTACACTCAAATTTACTTGGACATCACAAGAAATAGACTATTGACCTACGTCTATTACAAACCCACTGCCTCCCACAACTATCTCGACTGTCAACTACAGTTCTTCCCACCCTGCTCCCTACAAAGACTCTATCCCCTACTACCAATTCCTCCGTCTACGCCACATCTGCGCCCAAGATGAGGTGTTCCATATTAGAACATCCGAGATGTCCTCATTCTTTAGGGAACGGGAGTTCCCCTCTCCCATCATAAATGAGGCCCTCACTCGTGTCTCCTCGTTACCCCGCACCTCTACCCTTGCTCCCCTTCCCCAGTCCTTACCTTCCACCCCATCAGCCATCGCACACAACTCATAATCCTCCAAAATTTCTGTATCCTCCAAAAGGTTCCCACCACCAGCCACATTTTCCCATCTCCACCCCTTTCCGCCTTCCGCAGCGACCGTTCCCTCCGCAACTCCCTGGTTAACTCATCCCTCCCACCAGAACCACTCCCTCCCCAAGCAACCGCAGAAGATGCAACACCTGTCGCAATACCTCCTCTCTCGACTCTGTCCAGGGACCTCGACAGTCCTTTCAGGTTAGGCAGAGGTTCACTTGCAGCTCCTCCAACCTCATCTACTGTATCCGTTGTTCAAGATGTGGATTCTTATACATCAGTGAGACCAAATGCAGACTGGGCGATCGTTTCGCGGAACACCTTCTCTCAGCCCGCATGAACAAACCTGATCTCCCGGTTGCTGGACACTTTAATTATCCTTCCCATTCCTAAACAGACCTTTCTGTCCTTGGTCTCCTCCTCTGACAGAGTGAGGCTAAACGCAAATTGGAACAGCATCTCATATCTCATATTTCGCTTGAGCAGCTTACAGCCCAGTGGTATGAATATTGATTTCTCTCACTTCAGGTAGCCCCGACATTCCTCTCTCTCTAACCCTCCCCCACCAAAGTCGCACTAACTTCTCATGTTCACCCTACAAACAGCTTACAATGGCTTGTTTCCTTTATCATAGTTACTATTTTGCATATCTTTCGTTCATTGTTCTTTGTCTCTCCATATCACCGTCTATAACTCTCGTTTTCCTTATCACTATCCCTAGTATGAAGAAGGGTCTCGACCCGAAACGTCACCCATTCCTTCTCTCCAAAGATGCTGCCTGAGTTACTCCAGCTTTTTGTGTCTATCTTCGGTTTAAACCAGCACCAGTAAAATATGTGATTTTCAAGTCTTCACTGTGAATAGCACAAGCATACGTGAGATGCAATAGCTCAAAATCTAAAGTCAATTTGAAATTAATGTGAAGGCATGTTTCTTTGTGTTTTTATATTTCCCTTGCTTTTTGTATTTTTGTCCAATTAGATTTTAATTACTATAATTTTTACCCTAGAACTGAAACATGTTGTGAAAATGGTGCAGTTAGAAAATGATCAACTCTTGGGATTGAAAGAGCAGCATGATAAGAAAATCATGCAACTGGAGAGGACACACGCTACGCTGCAGAAGGTCTGTAATCTGCGTTACAGAATATGCTTTATCCACTAACGGAGGAATGAATTGCCCTTGTATAGCAGCATTACCAATGAAGCTCTTTGGAATACATTTTGTAATGTTGCTGCACATACGAACCAACACAACCTCCCCATGGGGACGGTTACCACACAACAAAGGACAAGCTGAGGCTCCCATGAGAATCCCAGCAGGAAATCACTGAACACTTTCCATTGTCCCTTATCTGCTTCCTACCCTTTAGCTAATTTCATTTCTCAGTAGCAAATATCCCTTGCAATTCAGTTTGCTAATGACGATGGCCACTGACACTCTCCTCCGGCCACTGACACTGACACTCTCCACCCGGCCACTGACACTGACACTCTCCACCCGGCCACTGACACTGACACTCTCCACCCGGCCACTGACACTGACACTCTCCACCCGGCCACTGACACTGACACTCTCCACCCGGCCACTGACACTGACACTCTCCACCCGGCCACTGACACTGACACTCTCCACCCGGCCACTGACACTGACACTCTCCACCCGGCCACTGACACTTTCCTCCGCCTAGCGGAGTTGGTCCTTACCCTCAATAACTTCACGTTTGACTCCTCCCATTTCCTCCAAATACAAGGCGTAGCTATGGGCACACGCATGGGCCCCTGCTACGCCTGCCTCTTTGTCGGGTACGTCGAACAATCCTTGTTCAATACGTACCAGGGCCCCATCCCCGACCTCTACCTCCGTTACATCGACGACTGCTTTGGTGTCACCTCCTGCACCCACACACAACTGACTGACTTCATCCACTTCACCACCAACTTCCATCCGGCACTCAAATACACCTGGACTATTTCCGACACTTCCCTACCATTCCTTGACCTCACTATCTCCATCGCAGGTGATAGACTTCTGACTGACATCCACTATAAACCTACTGACTCCCATGGCTATCTGGACAACACTTCTTCCCACCCTGCTTCCTGTAAGGACTCCATCCCCTTCTCCCAATTCCTCTGTCTACGCCGCATCTGCTCCCAGGATGAGGCGTTCCACACCAGAGCATCTGAAATGTCCTTATTCTTCAGGGAACGGGGGTTCCCCTCCTCCACCATAGATGAGGCTCGCACCAGGGTCTCTTCCATACCCCGCAACACTGCTCTCTCTCCCCATCCCCGCACTCGCAACAAGGGCAGAGTCCCCCTAGTCCTCACCTTTCACCCCACCAGCCGCCACATACAACAGGTAATCCTCCGTTAGTTTCGCCACCTCCAACGTGACCCCACCACTTGCCACATCTTCCCATCTCCCCCCATGTCTGCATTCCTCAAAGACCGCTCCCTCCGTAACTCCCTTGTCAATTCTTCCCTTCCCTCCCGCACCACCCCCTCCCCGGGCACTTTCCGTTGCAACCGCAAGAGATGCAACACCTGTCCCTTTACCTCCCCCCTCGACTCCATTCAAGGACCCAAGCAGTCGTTCCAGGTGCGACAGAGGTTCACCTGTATCTCCTCCAATCTCATCTATTGCATCCGCTGCTCTAGATGTCAGCTGATCTACATCGGTGAGACTAAGTGGAGGCTGGGCGATCGTTTCGCCGAACACCTCCGCTCGGTCCGCAAGAACCTACCTGACCTCCCGGTGGCTCAGCACTTCAACTCCCCCTCCCATTCCCCGTCCGACCTCTCTGCCCTGGATCTCCTCCATGGCCACAGTGAGCAACACCGGAAATTGGAGGAACAGCACCTCATATTCCGCTTGGGTAGTCTGCATCCTGCGGGCATGAACATTGAATTCTCCCAATTTTGTTAGCCCTTGTTGTCTCCTCCCCTTCCTCAGCCCTCGGGCTGTCTCCTCCCATCCCTCAGCCCTCGGCTCCTCCTCCTCCTTTTTCCTTTCTTCTCCCCGCCAACCCCCATCAGTCTGAAGAAGGGTTTCGGCCCGAAACGTTGCCTATTTCCTTCGCTCCATAGATGCTGCTGCACCCGCTGAGTTTCTCCAGCATTTTAGTGTACCTTGCTTATGACGATGTTGTGGCACTTGTCGAGATATTTTTAAAAGTTGACGAATCTTAAGTGTGCTACACTTATGGCCCCAAACCATTGCATATGTCATCCTTAACAAATTGATTAACAACCTAATTTTCTTTAAGTGCCGATTAATTTTGCCCTGAGTTATTGTCTCAATGTTTTCTCTACTACTGATGTTACACTGATACCCCTGTGGTTGCTGGTTATGTAACTTATTCGAACAAATGTGCAGCATATGTAGACTACTGGCACCAGCCCCATATCTAAGAAGAATATTGTGGACAAAGCCCCTGTGATTTCTGCTCTTCTTTTTAAACTAGGATCTATTCAGCTCTGAAAGCATTTAATGTACTTTCTCTATCATTTTATTCAATTTTACATGATCTTGCTGTTCATGAAATTGATAGGATCCTATCATACTATGTACCTGTAATGATATAGTAGGAAGTTTAGCCATTGGTTCATGCTGGCTGCCAGAGAGCAGTTCCGTTAGCACATCTCCCCTCCTTATTTCCCTGTATCCCTGAAATTGACGTGTATCAGTCTGTTTAAATAAGTCAGGTACGATGTACTCAGGCAGTTTCTGAGCAATATCTCTTTTAGTAAAAGTAATGACTTATCAGGTTTGCTTATATTTTTATATCAAGTATTTTTGTGGTAACTGTTACTAGTTATTGAGTCAGTTGAGACAGCATTTTTCTCTGTTTTCATTTATTGGGACTGTAAAAGTAGTATTAATAGAGAAAAATGCAGCATCGTGCAATGCACTTTGAGTCACTAGCATGAGTAGAATGTGCTATAAATTTAATAGTAGAATCTACCTCAATTATTCAATAATGTTTTATTATTAATGTTTTATGTGTCATTCCTAACTGTCACTGTATGTTGTTGTCACTTGCGGGCGGAGCACCAAGGCAAATTCCTTGTATGTGACTACTTGGCCAATAAACTTAAGCTCATTCACATTCATTATTCACTTATTAAACATAATCCAGATAAAATAATTTCTCTTGCAGAACTCAAGAAAAAAAGGCTGGTACATCTAGTTTATTTGTGGGTAAAATGATAACACTGTGCTTAAAGCAGGGCATTCTCCCATCTGGTGGTGTGTAGCACTGGACATTACAATGGGAGGTAATCATCAAAACATTGAATTTTTAATCAGCATAAATGATCATTTATTTGATTCAGAAAATGTGCAAGATGCATGCATATTCATTGAGCAAACGTGTGTATAATGGGATTTTTTTAATGGAATTTTAAACTTACTCAGATTCTAGAAGGGTGTGAGACTTTGGTCAATATTACCACATTAATTTTCACAATATGCACTAAATGTCGATTTACTTTAGGAGAAGAGTGAACTGGAAAGCCTGCAGCTTATCTCCCAGAATCAGCAAGCAGAAATAGAAAATCTGAAACAGGGTTTTGAGAAGGATCGGCAAGAAATAGACCAGCTGAACTCAAAGAAAAATTCCCTTCGGCACAATATTGAATCTCTGGATAAAGAGAAAAAACACATTGGGGAGAATTGCCTTGTGCTGGAGAATAAACTTTCTCAAACAAAAAGGTCAGTAATTGGGCAACTTATCATAGGTATGTTGCAAAGCCTACCTGAAGCGTCGCTGAAAATCTGCCGCTGCGGTGTGCGCGATTTTGGCGCCGTTTAGAGGGGGGCGGGTTTAAAACGCGATTTTCTCTAGGCTGTTCAAATCGAAGATGTTCAGCCTAGTTAATTATTAACGGGAAATCGCTGAAAGACCCCGTCGCAAAAGCTATTATTAGTTTTAAAGGCCTCGTAAAATAGTTATAGTAGTTTAAAAATCAATCTCTAAACCCGCGAACACCAGCAACCGCAGGGTCTCATAAAGCAAATATCTTAAGGTATGCTGTATATATTTACATTAAAAAGGGCTTCTAAAGATCCCTTTATACAAAGTTTAATATTGCGAGTAACTCATTTTGGGCCCATTATATCCCGCAGTATTTTTCTGGGCATTTGGGGCACAAATCTACCGCAATTTGAACGTTCTAAACCAGCGCGTTCCACAGGGACCCACTGGAAAGCTGATTTAAAATGGACTTTAATTTACAGCAATTGAACACTAAATTCCTTCCATTTGGCCTATAAATTAATGTAAATGAGATTTTAAAATCATGTTTTATTGTGAATTATTTGTGAATATTATTTGGACATTTAGGCTATTTAAAAATGTTAATCATTTATTAAGAAATGGATAGATGTTTAGATCTAGTAATTGAAGTCTGAAATTAGCTACAATTAGGTAATAACTAATTATATGCTTTAATTTCAGGTCATCCAAGTAAGAATATTTTATATTTGTTTCAGAATGCTTCAATCTATGATAACTGAAAATTTCATTCAGTTCTCTTAATTTTTAAGAAAGTTATGGGCTTTTGACTGTTCACGATCACAGCTTTTTTGTTATGTCCATAGAAAATCAATAGGGAACAAGATGCTAATTTCCCAGTATGAAAATGGCCATAACTTTTTAAATACTTGAGATATGAAAGTGAATTAGGTGTCAAATTAAACTTATTTTTATGCTTTATCTGATGGGATAAATTGCAGACTTGATTTTTTTAATCTCAAAATTTTGTAACATTGCTACTTATCAACGTTGATAATTTCCAATAAAACTTAACACAAATATTACCGATTACCTGGTTCTTCAAGTTCAAGTGTTCAAGTTCAAGTGAATTTATTGTCATGTGTCCCTGTATAGGACAATGACATTCTTGCTTTGCTTCAGCACACAGAACATAGTAGGCATTTACTACAAAACAGATAAGTGTGTCCATATACCATAATATAAATATATACACACGCGAATAAATCAACTGATAAAGTGCAAATAACAGATAATAGGTTATTAATAATCAGAGTTTTGTCCGAGCCAGGTTTAATAGCCTGATGGCTGTGGGGAAGTAGCTCTTCCTGAACCTGGTTGTTGCAGTCTTCAGGCTCCTGTACCTTCTACCTGAAGGCAGCAGGGAGATGAGTGTGTGGCCAGGATGGTGTGGGTCTTTGATGATACTGCCAGCCTTTTTGAGGCAGCGACTGCGATAAATCCCCTCGATGGAAGGAAGGTCAGAGCCGATGATGGACTGGGCAGTGTTTACTACTTTTTGTAGTCTTTTCCTCTCTACGGCGCTCAAATTGCCGAACCAAGCCACGATGCAACCGGTCAGCATTCTCTCTACTGTGCACCTGTAGAAGTTAGAGAGAGTCCTCCTTGACAAACCGACTCTCCGTAATCTTCTCAGGAAGTAGAGGCGCTGATGAGCTTTCTTGATAATTGCATTAGTGTTCTCGGACCAGGAAAGATCTTCAGAGATGTGCACGCCCAGGAATTTGAAGCTCTTGACCCTTTCAACCATCGACCCATTGATATAAATGGGGCTGTGGGTCCCCCTCCTACTCCTTCCAAAGTCCACAATCAGTTCCTTGGTTCAAACGATCTTACTGTTGCAAATCCTTGGAGTTTAATTCTGATGATTAGGCTAATTAAGCCATTTCTGTCATGGCTATGGCTCATGTTCACTCTCACCTTTGCTCCTCTGCAATGCTGAATCATGAAGTACATAGAACCCCAGAGACAAAAATGGAGAATGTGGAAATCTAAAACAAAAGCATAAACACTAGAAATGCTTCATCAATATCTCTGAGAAGAACAATGAATTTCTACATCTGTTAGACAGTTCACATCTAAAGCAGTGTGTCATAGGTTAAGTCCCACACCAGGGAATTGCACACAATGCAGACAACCATTTTGTTAAAGTACTGACAGTGTGTGGAACAATTTGAGGTGCTGTCTTACAGATGCAATGTTAACTTTATTTGGTAGATGTGAAGAATTCTGCAGCATTATTCAGAGTGACTGGAGAAGGGGGGAGTGGCATGGAAATGTTGCTGTATATTTATTTCACTGCTGTTTGTGGCACTTTACCTTGCACTACTTGACTGACGTGAATCCTACATCACAACATGGACTCCACTTAAGAAGTACTTCATTAATTGTAAAAGTTCTGAGGTTGTAGAAGTGCGACGTTCGTGGAAGTTTTTTATTTACTTTACTGTTACAATTTATTTTTGCTGCAATGTTGCACATTATGTAAACACTGCCCAGTCCATCATCGGCTCTGACCTTCCTTCCATCGAGGGGATTTATCGCAGTCGCTGCCTCAAAAAGGCTGGCAGTATCATCAAAGACCCACACCATCCTGGCCACACACTCATCTCCCTGCTACCTTCAGGTAGAAGGTACAGGAGCCTGAAGACTGCAACAACCAGGTTCAGGAATAGTTACTTCCCCTCAGCCATCAGGCTATTAAACCTGGCTCGGACAAAACTCTGATTATTACCAACCACTTTCTGTTATTTGCACTATCAGTTTATTTATTCATGTGTGTATATATTTATATCATGGTATATGGACACATTTATCTGTTTTGTAGTAAATGCCTACTATTTTCTGTGTGCTTAAGCAAAGCAAGAATTTCATTGTCCTATACAGGGACACATGACAATAAACTCACTTGAACTTGCACTTGAACTTGAACATTTGGATCAGTGTACTATTAACATTACGCAATATCCTTATTTTCAGTTTTGCTGGAGAATCCAATAAATTGCCCCCACCTAACTTTTTCATATTTCTTTGAATACATTTTGATAAATAAAAATACTTAAATTCAATTTAGATATTTTAAGTTGTAATTTACTTTTGTGTTATTCCAGAGCTGTTGAAGCCACGGAAGGTCTCAACAGAAATGCTCTATCTAAACTGCAGAAACTACAAACAGAGATGAGTGAACTGAATCAGGAAATAAATCAAATTAAGATCCAGAAGGACGAATTAAATAAGAAGACAGCATATACACAAAACTGTCTACAAGGTATAACAATTACTTTAGTAAAGTATATTGTATTGAAACTGGAAACCTCTGTACATGTCATGCTGCCTAACTGAATGGAGATTACCTTTATCTACTTTGGGACTTGGAGGTTTGCTTCTGCTTGCCAGATCATTAAGAAACAATAAAATCAGAAGCTATTGCATGACACACGGTCTACCTGGCAACCAATGGTGTAGAAATAGTTGCATGGGAATGGAAGTAATTAAAGCTAAATGAATGTTTAAGTCACCAAATTTAGTAGCATACTTTACAATGCTCTCACTTAACTTTTTTTCTCTGTTTCCAGCCGGGCAACCTAGGCAGCTTTTTAGATTGCCAAATGACAATTTAGGTGGTCATTTAAGATGGCTTGCATGACGCGTGCAATAATGTGCTCGGACGAAGTGCGTAGTCACCAGTAGGAATTATACTCAATGAAGCATTCACATATTATTTCTGCTTCCAATAAAGTCACAAACTAAACATATTCACCAATCAAGACATGATATATACAACAATGACATGCAGCAAAATTATAATACAGTATCTCAACTCTTGCAACTCCTACACGTTGCAATTAATGCAATTTCTATTATTTCTTTCCACTTCCAAACAAAAATGTGGTTGGATTATTCAGCGTATGATCAACCTCGGCGAGACCAAGCGCAGGCTTGGCGATCACTTCGCACAACACCTCCACTCAGTTCGCAATAACCAATCTGATCTACCGGTGGCTCAGACTTCAACTCCCCCTCCCATTCTGAATCCGACCTTTTTGTCCTGGGCCTCCTCCATGGCCAGAGTGAGGCCCACCATAAATTGGAGGAGCAGTACCTCATATTTTGCTTGGGCAGTTTACACCCCAGCGGTATGAACATTGACTTCTCCAATTTCAGGTAGTCCCTGCTCCCCTTCCCAGCTCTCCCTCAGCCCACTGCCTCCGTTTCTTCCCGTCCCCCCACCCACCCTCACATCAGTCTGAAGAAGGGTCTCGACCCGAAACGTCGCCTATTTATTTCGTTCCATAGATGCTGCCTCACCCGCTGAGTTTCTCCAGCATTTTTGTTTACCCATTCACACAAGTTCTGTTATCCCACTTTCCTCACCCACTCCCTACACATTGGGGGCAATTTTACAGACAAGTTAACCTACAAAGCCAATGCGTCTTTGGGATGTGGGAGGAAACCCACATGCTTGCAGGGAGAATGCATATTCAACACGGATAGTGCCCGAGGACAGGATCGAACACTGGCGTGTGAGGCAGCAAGTCCACCAGCTGTGCCACTACATTTTATTTTCCAACACACAAAAAATTATACGTTGATAAATTTGGTTACTAAAAAAAATAAACTCCAGTCTTAAATCTCTAAGTGACAGCTACTTTTTTTTTAATTCAGTTCAAGACTATGGGGCAGTACATTGGCCATAAAGTTGCAGCCTAAAAGTGCCAGAGACCCAGAATTGATCCTGAATATGGGTGCTGTCTGTATGGCTTGCTCCTTTTCCCTTTGATCGCATGGGTTTTCTCCGAGTGCTCTTGTTTCCTTCCACATTCCAAAGGTGTGCAAGAACCTTTTTCAGACCCAACCCAAAACGTAATATTTTCCTTTGTCCAGAGATTCTGTATGACCTCCATAGGTGCTGCTGCACCCGCTGAGTTTCTCCAGCATTTTTGTGTACCTTCTGTCTGACCTGTTGAGTTACTCCAGCTTTTTGTGTCTATCTTCAGTTTAAACCAGCATCTGCAGTTCCTTCCTACATACACGGTACTATACGATAGAACTTTATTAATCCCAGAGGGAAATTGTGTGTGTGTGTGGGTATATATATCATACACACACACACACACACACACATATTTATATAGTTATTTATTCTTATATGAATATACACTGTTGGTTTCTCGTTTATAACATTGTTTACAGAGTACTATGTTTACATATTCTGTTGTGCTGCTGCAAGTAAGGATTTCAATGTTCTAACTGGGACGTGAGAGAATAAAACACTCTTGACTTGCGTTGCTAATGTGTTGGATAGAACTAGTGTACGGGTGATCGGTGGTCGGCGTGGACTCAGTGGGCCGAAGGGCCTGTTTCCACACATTAAATTAAACTAAAAACACTAAACCCAGAGGAAATCAAAGAAGGGTCTCTACCCGAAACGTCACCCAATTTATTCTATCCAGAAATGCTGGCTGCTCCATGGAGTTCCCCCGCACAATTAAAGCATGGAATAGTCTTCACCCTACCATAGGTACCCAACCAGATACTTGTTTGCTTAAGTCCAAGTCAAGAGAGTTTTATTGTCATGTGTCCCAGATAGGACAATGAAATTCTTGCTTTGCTGCCAGCACAACAGAATATGTAAACATAGTACAGGACAGAAGATAAAGGTTCAGTGTGTCTATATATCATAGACCATATATATACATAATAAATAAACAGATAAACTGTTACTTTTCAGAGTTTGGAGTTTGGTTGTGGAGGGTCCACTCCAGTTTAAATTCCATTTGGAATATTTTTGGATGAGCAGGAAACCAAGAAGCAAGAGTTACTCCAGGGAGTTTCTCCAGCTCCAGGGAGCGATTCTGCGTTGGTTTTCAGCGGTCGTGGCGGCGATCGGATAGCAATGCTGGCCAGATCTCCAACCATGCAAAGGGAGGGGAAAAAGCGCCCGGCGCCGATCAGTTGCCGTGGCAGTGCGCATGTGCAAGGCGGCTGGAGACGGAGAGTGACAGAGAGAGAGAGATAGAAAGGGGGGCCCGCTCAGAATTGAACGATAGTTACAATTTACGTTTCGGTACATATGACAACAAAATGCTCTTGACCCTCTCTTTTCCGTGTGAGTGGCAGTGATTGCAGTATAAGTACTAAATAAATTAATGAAGATAGACACAAAAATCTGGAGCAACTCAGTGGGACAGGCAACATCTCTGGAGAGAAGGAATAGGTGATGTTTCGGGTCAAGGCCCTTCTTCAGACTGGTTAGGGACAAGGGAAACGAGTGATTTAGACAGGCGCGTGAGATCCCAAAACCCCGCAAAAGCGCTCCAATTTTTGGCCCACCTTACTCACCATTGTCCTGGGATGTAAAAGAAACAAGTTTTGTTTGGATTGATGTTATATTTTACAAGTTTTTGACATTTTAAACTTTACAAAAAAATTTCAAACCACTTTCCCACTTGCCCTGCCTGTCAGCCACGTTCATCGAAGTCACAATGGGATCACAAATCTCATTGACATAAAAAATCGTGATTTAACAAAAGTCTGTTTTAGTCAAATTCTTCCGTTTTTATTCACAATGATGTTGTCAAAATGGATTGATGTTATATTTTACATGTTTTTGACATTTTAAACTTTACAAAAAAATTTCAAACCACTTTTCCACTCCCTGCCTGTCAGCCACGTTCGTCGAAGTCACAATGGGATCACAAATCTCATTGACATAAAAAAATCGTTTTTAAGAAAACCTCCATTTAATCAAATACTTGTGTTTTTATTAACAGCTAACATTGTGTTTAGGTTATTTTAAAGAAAAATCACGATTTTCATTGTGAGGGGGTGGGATAGGGGAGAGGTGAGGAGCAGGGGGATAGAGGGAGAGGAGGGGGAGAGGAAGGGGAAAATGGGGGAGGTGAGGAGGGAGAGTGGGGGTAGAGGGAGAGGTGGGGGAGTGGAATGGGGGGAGGTGAGGAGTGGGGGAGCAGGAAGATAGATGGGGTATGTAGGGGGGTAGGGAGGGGAGAAGGGTTATGGAGGGAGGGAGTGACTGAGCGTATGGGAAGGAAGAGGTGAGGGAGGGAGTGGGGGAGGGGGAGGAAGTGCTGGGGATAAGGGGGAGTGGAGGAGGATAGGGAATAGGATGAGGGATGGTGAGGCGCAGTTGGGGAGGGTTGCCGTGACTCGCAACACAATGGGGATCTCTGGCGTCACAATGGGAACCCCTCAGCCGTGCGTGTGCAGTTGGGGTCTGTGGGTCAGTGGTGGAATATTACCTGGGGGGACAGGCCCAACGGGTCCGCACCTAGTCTAGTGCATTCTAGAATTAATGGGTGTGGGTTTTAGGTGAGAAGGAAGAGATTTAAGAGGTACAGGCTTTTGACTTTTCCCTTCAACCGTATAGTCCTTTTTGTCTGTGGAATTCTCTGCCTCAGAGGGTGGTGGAGGCAGGTTCTCAGGATGCTTTCAAGAGAGAGCTAGATAGGGCTCTTAAAAATAGCTGAGTCAGGGGATATGGGGAGATGGCAGGAATGGGGTACTGATTGGGGATGAGCAGCCATGATCACATTGAATAGTGGTGCTGGCTCGGAGGGCCGAATGGCCTACTCTTGCACCTATTGTCTATTGTCTAGAGTGACTTTTCACTCTATGTTTAGTCTGTATCTGGAATGAGCCTCCAGAAAAAGCTATAGAAACAGATGCAATCATGGCTTTTTAAAGATATTTTAACATATGTATGGCTAGGAGGCGTTTTTAGGGCAATGGGCTAAAAGCAGGACTTGGGACTAACTCAATATGCCAACTTGGTCAGCATGGATAAGATGGACCAAAGGGCTTATTTCCGTGCTGTACTGCTCTATGACTCGATGACCATATTTTTGTCATTTGATTTTTAAGTTGCTTTGTAGAGATATCTAATTTCCTGCAAAGTATGAAAATATCTTATTTGTTTTAAAGTATCTTATTTGTCAACATATACTTTTGTTGAATAGAGGAAAAGGCAGACCTGGAAAAGCTAATTGATAACTTCCGAAATACTAAAGATCAGCTGCAGTTAGCTGAACAGGTAATTACATTATTTTGTTCTAGGTTGAATCTGCAAACTTCGCTCTGGACTTTACTGTCAATTTTAAGAACTCACCTAAGGAGGAAAATGCACAAGCCATCCTGAAATGATTAAGACCAAATTTAGAATTTTAATTCAGATGAACTTTCTGAGTTGATTTGTTGCTGTTGATTTTCTTTTTACGTTTATTTAAGTGTTGAATGGTGGGCAGGGTTGATGTTAATAATAAAAAAAGTGTGGAAAAAAATGGAATGAGAAAATAATCAAATTTCTTGCAGGAATAAAGGAAGTGAAACTAAAATAAGGGTAGGTGGAACAAACAATATCTCTTTGCAGAGAGATCAAAAATCAGGGACAGAAATGTCAAATCATTGGGGAGAGGGGAGACGAAATCATTGAAATTGAGGGGAGACGAGGTGATATTATTTTCACCCAGTGCTAAAGATGTGGAACTCACTATATCCAGCACCCTGACAAAGCCGAGGAAATTCCATCATCTCACAGTTTGTTCAGATGTGACTCATCTCAGTCTCATGCTGATTACTGACATTGTAAGCAAGGCCCACATCTTATGCAAAAAGAATACCATAGAAACCATGTCAATATTAATTTAATTTATAGTAACAGCACCTTTCATTTTAATTTACTGTTTATTAGTAAAATATAGGTCGGAGTAGACTGTGGTCCCTCGGACTTTCAGCAAGATCATGACTAACCTAATTCGAACACCATTTTCCTGCCTATCCCCATATTTTTGTTTGATTAATGTTAAGAAATTTATTGATCAGTGTTTTGAACCCCATCAGTGACTGAGCTTCCACATCACTGCAGAGCAGAGAAGTCCAAAGATTCATCAAGAAGAAATGTTTCAGTCCTAAATGGGTTCCAAACATTGAAGTTACTGTTTAATTTTTAAAAATCTTGCAAAACTCTTACATTTTCAATTGTAAGATTAACTGTACCATGGTGTTTTACAGAATTTGTGTTAACTAAGTGGATGTTAATGCCAGAATATCATTTACATGTTATTGTGGTCTCAGGATCTTCAGAATGTCACTAAAAAACATGACATGTTAAAAGCTGAGCAGCTGACTTTGAAAGAAAATGTTAATCAAAGCAAAAGTAAATACCAATCCTACCTGGAGAATGGAAAAAAGAAAGCACAAGAGTTACTACGAATTCAGCAACAAATTGAAGAAAAGCAGTGCGAACTCGCAGAACAGCAAAAGGTATGTAAATTGATAGTGTTATAAAACTATCTCAAAGCCAGAATTGACCAGAAACATACTAAAGTTAATGAAAATGAGGATATTGACAACAAAGCTAAGGACATTAAAAGTAATTTTAAGAATAAGAAAGATTTCAAATTTATTCCTTTGAATTTAAACGCTGCAATTTTGTATTATTTTGTGTTGATGCTGCATTTCCATATGTACGATTCTCGTGATCATTTTCAGTGATTTTCATCCTATTATGTGTTCAAAATCATTCAATGATTTTTAAAATGTCATATTAATAAGTTTTTACCGTTCCTCATCACCATATAACCATATAACAATTACAGCACGGAACAGGCCATCTCGGCCCTTCAAGTCCGTGCCGAACACTTATTTTTCCCTAGTCCCATCTACCTGCACTCAGACCATAACCCTCCATTCCCTTCCCGTCCATATACCTATCCAATTTACCCCCAAATGATAAAATCGAACCTGCCTCCACCACTTCCACCGGAAGCCCATTCCACACAGCCTCCACTCTCCAAGTAAAGAAGTTCCCCCTCATGTTACCCCTAAACTTCTGTCCCTTAATTCTCAAGTCATGTCCTCTTGTTTGAATCTTCCCTACTCTCAATGGGAAAAGCTTATCCATGTCAACTCTGTCTATCCCTCTCATCATTTTTTAAAGACCTCTATCAAGTCCCCCCTTAACCTTCTGCGCTCTAAAGAATAAAGACCTAACTTGTTCAACCTTTCTCTCTAACTTAGTTGCTGAAACCCAGGCAACATTCTAGTAAATCTCCTCTGTTATTCATCTTAACGGCATTGAAGTGCAGAGGGATCTAGGAGTCCAAGTTCCTAGCTTAGTGAAGGTGGCAGCACGTGTATCACTAGTGTGAACAGTGTTGGAATCAACATCTGCTTGACCTCGCGTGATACACAAAGGGTTTACTCGCATTTCTCATTTATTCTGTGTAGATGTTGCAGTGTATTAAAAAGGATGTTAAATGTGAGGAGACAAAATTGGAGCAATCTGCAACTAAAGTGAAGGACCAGATCCAAGGTTTGGAGGCCGAATTGTCAGACAAGAAAAATGAACTGGACCAGGTAGTTGCGGAAGTGAACTTGATGGAAGAACAATCAAGAAAAATACAACATAATCAGCAACAGTGCGTTGTTTTGGAGGGCCAAATTGTCACCTTGAGTAAGTCTAGAGTTTCAGTTATTAGTAATAGTAGTTCCAATTGTTTCCATGCCTTGATATGTTTCTTGAATAAATAGCTGAACCATAGAGAGAGAGAGAGATCATGGCCAGAATGATTAGTCTATTTCAATCCAACTAATCTCAGTGGGAGCGAGTTAGCCTTGGTCGCATTATGTTGGATAAAGTAAAATGTCAAGAGTTCTGGCATTTGGTCACGTTGTGTTTGTTTTATGATAGAAAGTTTGCTGATTTGAATGTTAGGTCTACCATATGAAGAACTCACGATAGATAGGTCTAGTATGTGAATACTGGCACGTTAATCCATAACCAAAGAAAAATTGATAAAGGAGATGTGCAAAAATTGTTAAGTCTAAAACGTAAAACTGAGTATAGAAGTTGGGATGTAATGTTAAAATTGTACAAGGCATTGGTGAGGCCAATTCTGGAGTATGGTGTACAATTTTGGTCGCCTAATTTTAGGAAGGATGTCAACAAAATAGAGAGAGTACAGAGGAGATTTACTAGAATGTTGCCTGGGTTTCAGCAACTAAGTTACAGAGAAAGGTTGAACAAGTTAGGGCTTTATTCTTTGGAGCGCAGAAGGTTAAGGGGGGACTTGATAGAGGTTTTTAAAATGATGAGAGGGATAGACAGAGTTGACGTGGAAAAGCTTTTCCCACTGAGAGTAGGGAAGATTCAAACAAGGGGACATGACTTGAGAATTAAGGGACTGAAGTTTAGGGGTAACATGAGGGGGAACTTCTTTACGCAGAGAGTGGTAGCTGTGTGGAATGAGCTTCCAGTGAAGGTGGTGGAGGCAGGTTCGTTTTTATCATTTAAAAATAAATTGGATAGTTATATGGATGGGAAAGGAATGGAGGGTTATGGTCTGAGCGCAGGTATATGGGACTAGGGGAGACTATGTGTTCGGCACGGACTAGAGGGGTCGAGATGGCCTGTTTCCGTGCTGTAATTGTTATATGTTATATGTTATATGTACCCAATTTACTTTTACTGATACAGTTTAGTTTATTGTCACGTGTACGGAGGTACAGTGAAATGCTTCAGTAGTGTGCTAACCAGTCAGTGGAAAGACAAAACATGATTACAATCGAGCCATTTACTGCATAGATACATGATAAAGGAATAACGTTTAGTGCATGGTAAAGCCAGCAAAATCCGATCAAGGATAGTCTGAGGGTCACCAATGAGGTAGATGGTAGTTCAGGGCTGCTGTCTGATACAAAACTCGATACTTTTTATAACATTTACCGCACCGATGAAGACGCACCTGCATTTTGAGTTGCTAAATTTTGGGGGGGGAAAGGCTGGCGGGACATAGAATTCCTCACGCCCAATAAATAAATAAATAAATATATAGATACATAAATATAAAGAGAGTAACAATTCAATTTGCCCTAGGCTTCCAGATCTCTTCCACTCTGAATGGGTGGAGGGTGATGGCAGGTGGAGATATGGTGGGAAAAATGGGAGCACACTGGGACAGGTTGAATCAGTTGTGATCTTATTCAATGACAATACTAGTTGAAGGGAACAATTGAGGTTACTCGCGCTGACACAGGAGTAAGCTCCACCGTCCACTGTCCTGTTATCCATTGTCCGCTCTATGATCTTTGCTCTTGAAAGAAGACAAGTGAATGCCATGCAGTGTCACCCAGCGCAGCAAGTGAGGCCATGTCCTGCTCCCGGCAGCAGTCAGAATTTAAGGGTTTGCGGGAAGCGGTTGACATGAGTGAGGCCGGCGAGCGGCAGGAGAGAGGTGTTCAGACAGAGAGCAAGTCAAGTCACATTTATTTATATAGCACATTTAAAAAACAACTCTCGTTGGCCAAAGTGCTTTACATTTGTTATAAGAATAGTATAAACAAACAAACTACATACATATAGCCCTCGCTCAGAGGACGTCAAGAAAGGCTTGGGAGTACAGATACATTTTTAGTCTAGATGTAAAGGAGTCGATGGAGGGGGCAGTTCTGATGGGAAGAGGGATGCTGTTCCACAGTCTAGGAGCTGCAACCGCAAAGGCGCGGTCGCCCCTGAGCTTATGCCTAGACCGCGGGATATTCAGCAACCCCAAGTCGGCCGATCTGAGGGACCTGGAGGTGGAGAGCACTGTCAGAGGTGAGCGGGCCGGCAGAAGGCGCTGAGCTGGAGGCCGGTCCCGGCAGCCGCTCGCAGCCACCTGAGCTCCTTCCCACCCTGGCCACAATTTGGTGGCTCCGCGCCCGGAGCGCCGTGGCAGCGGTGAGTGAGTGAGTTGCTGACATGATATCCGAATCCCTCCTTCTCAACGCTCCTGCCCGTGCTGACCCCTCAGCCCAGCAGCGCTGTTGTTTTACTTCCCACTTCACAGCCGCTTTCCATCAGCTGCCAGCACTGTTCTTGATGTTGCTGTACTGAGAGATAGCCAGGTCTATCTTTCATGGCTAACAACCTAACCTTTGGCCTCCAAGATGCAGGTAAATTTTCGTGCCTTATATTTGGGCAAAAAATAGCGTCATCATTGCTGGGAAGTACGGTAATCAAACATAAGTATTTGTTTCGATTATTTGAATGATGATACACAATCATAAATCTATTAATGGTTATTCATTTTGATGAGCACACCAACTCTTGCATTATTTAGAGTCATACAGCGTGGAAACAGTCCCTTCGGCCCAACTTGCCCACACCAGCTAACATGCCCCAGCTACACTAGTCCCACCTGCCTGCGTTTGGTTCCTATCCCTCCATCCATGTACCTGTCTAACTGTTTCTTAAATGTTGGGAAAGTCGCTGCCTCAACTACATCCTCTGGCAACTTGTTCCATACATCCACCACCACCTTTACTGCAAAGTGACCCTACTACAGAACATTTAAGCTATAAAAATTAGGTACTGCGTCAATTCCTATAAGTGGTACTATTAATGACAAAGTAAGTAGATTTGCTATCCTAGTGAGTGCCTGTATTACATTTGAGAGTAGAATTTAAAACATTTCTTCTTAACCTAGGAAGCAGCAAACACATATGTTAGCTGTAAAACCTTTCTTGAACTTTTCTTGACGAATATGAAGGTTTAATTTTACTGCAGGTTCAAATTATGATTATCAGATATACTATTTTGTTGCAGGGCATCAGCTCTCTGATCGGCAGCAACAGCACCAGGAGACAATGAATGAACTGTCATTTCTTCAAAAAGAAATTCAGTTCTCAAAAAACAATGTAACCCATCTTCAAGAGTGGATTCATTCAGAGAAGAAAAAGACAGAAAAGCAAGTTGCAGTCGTCACAGAAGAGTCCAAAGCTCAGAGAGCTCAGCTGGAGAAGGCTCTTAATGTAAGCAAAAGTACCATCCAATTCATCAGTTCCAGTTAACAAAAAAGTCCAACTCATTGAAAATATGACTGTTCACGTGTTACTTTTATTGTGTCTACCATTACATGAAAAGACAAAGAACTTTCAAAATACATTTTTAAATATGCACCAATAGAGCAGAAAGGTTAAGCACCCGGGTTTCCTGTACAGACTAACAAAAAATGTGAAGTAATTTCTGTTACTCTTGTTCTCAACATAGGAACAGAAGTACGCAAATAACAGACTGCAGAAGGAATTATCTTCAGTAGACCAGGTTGCTCGTGATAACCACACCCGAGCGGAAAGTGTCATGAATGAATTGAGTGAGATGAGAGAGAAATATTTTGAACTTAAACAACAGGTACATGATAAACCCCTCTAATTTTCATATTTAGTTGAAACTAACTAAATAACGAATTGCTTGTTTCAGTTTTTGAATATGTATTATTCGCATGTATTCAATATCCCAACGTCCGATCAAAAAGTTTGCTTTTTTTTATAGTTACAAATTAGGTTCAACTGATTAATTGTCCATAGACTATATAATCTGACTTCCTGGTGGCATATTAGTTTGCTAGTAATTATCTGTTTATAATCTAGAGATTTATAATGGAGAAAGAAAAGGAATGTGCAAATAAGACACTAGGAGGCAGAATATTAAATATTTAATAATTTATGACTGGAAAAGTGATTGGTTGGGCTTTGTTTATTTGTGAACTTTTAATATATCATGTGCTTCTCTCGTTTATATTTGATTAATTGATCCTTTAGCTGAGAAGTCAGGAACAAATGGAGCAACGTCAGAAAGAGATAAAGGAAGCAATAAGAATACTTCGGTCCGATGTTAAAGCAGAAATTGGCCGTGGTTTGAAAGATTTAGATCCATCTTATGTGAAACCAGTGAATGATGTGGATACCACTTTGGAAGAGGCAGAAACTCTTCTACATGAAAAAGAAAGCCTTAAGGAGAATTTCCCCTTTCCTGCCAATGGGAGCAGGTACCCCACGTATGATGAGAAATTAAGGACGAGCAAGTACAATTTTAAGGTTTGCAAGTAATTGTGTATCCTCATAAGTTATAGATTCATAATTCATACCTGTCTGATAAATTACAGATTCATAATGAACACCCGGATAAATAGTTCAATGGCCATTCTTGTGTCTATATGTTGATTGACCCAGTGAACGCATCACACACGATGAAAATAATTTTGATAGTGGATTCACTGATGGGAGACCTCTTTACTTGGAGTGGTCTGAGCTACAATCATAGCTTCTCTGATAGGAAATGTAAAATATTATAGAGAATGGATTTTCAGTTTTTACTTTTGAAAATTGCGATTAAAAACCTGTCCTCAGCCTGAATTGGTTGATTCTGCATGAATTAATTAATACGTTATTGTCACATGTGACAAGTCACAGTGAAATTCTTTGCTTGCATACCCAAGGTATACAAATAGTCGTCCATAAAGGGTGCTGATTTATTACAGAGTATCTGAGCTAGGTCCCCCTTTGTTCTCCCCCCTCCCCCTACTTCACGGCATCATCACTCCACATGGTCCGGCCTCGTCCGTCAGTTGGCGCCATCATCGACTGCTGCACCAACCTCCATTATCGCTGCCAGGTCCTCATCGGACGCCTCTGTGGCACTGACCCCAGCCACGTGCTCCGCCGACCCAGGCTTTGTCAACTCGCGGTGTGCGGGCTCCGACCTCAGCCGCGGGCTCTGCCGACTCCGCCAGCCGTAGGCTCCAACCCGTGGGCTCTCCCGCCTCGGCTGATTGATGTTAATGCATAAAAACCATAAACCAGTATGTTTTATGAGGTGATTCTTATGTTTATAAACATCTCAATGTCAGGAAATCCATAAATATTGCTCTAGATATTCTGCTTCTTTGTATGTGGAAGTTTGTTATCAAAGTCTTTTAATACCACAAAATGACTATCATAGATCACACAGAGAATAATGTGTGAAAAAGACACCCAGGATAAAAAGAACACTTCTGCATTAAAGGGAAATAGAAAGATGGCAAAGGCAAATAAACAATAGCTGTAGTTGAAGATCTACAAATATGAAATAGAAGCAGGAGAAACATAAGGCCGCTCACACTTGTGCCACATTTAATGATTGGCTAATTTTACCGCTCATCCTGAATTGGTGCCACGTATCAAAATATCTATCGTTATTTATTTTAAATGTATTCGGTGACTGAGGCTCCAGGATCCACTGGTTTCTGAGTGAAGACATTTCTTCTCATCTCTGAATAACCAAATTCTTATATTGAAATACTTACCCATTTGGTTCTTCACATTCGAGCTAGAAGAAGCATTAATTAAATGTACCCTGTCAAGTCTTTTAGGAATTTTGTTCAATGGCTTTCCTTAGATAATCGCAGGACAAAATATAGTAGTGTGGGAATAATGTCTACTTCTTGCTTAATGATGTAAGCATTCATCAATGAACAAATGTTATAGGAACTTTATTATTTCTGTATCCAGGACGAACAGTGGCGAGGAGAGGTGCTAAGAGAAAACCTACGACAACACGAAGATCGTCTTAAGGTTGCTAGATTTATCTATTGTAAAATTATCTTTATATAACGGTGATAATACTGCTTGTATTTGTAAAAAAAGATTTAACTTCAGTCTTAGATATATTGTTATTTCCATTCCATCTGAAAATATTCATCACTTTATATGAGTACTGATGTTTTGAAGTATGAATGTATCAGAATGAATAATTCAATTCATGCAGGTGATCTAAATTTGCTGAAGGGCAAAGCCTGTCAGAGATCATATTTCATCCTGCTTTATTACTTCAGTTTACTTTAGTTTAGAGATACAGCATGGAAACAGGCCCTTCGGCTCATGGAGTCCACGCCGACCATTGATCATACTAGTTCTATGTTATCTTAGTTCCTCATCTAATTCTTTCAGGTAGAGACAATTTACAGAGGCCAATTATCCTATAAACCCACACGTCTTTGAGATGTGGGGGGGGGGGGGGGACCAGAGCACCTGAAGGAAACCCACACGGTTACAGTGAGAACGTACAATCGTGCCAGAGTTCGGGATCGCACCCGTCGGGATGAAAACATAGAAACATAGAAATTAGGTGCAGGAGTAGGCCATTCGGCCCTTCGAGCCTGCACCGCCATTCATTATGATCAAGGCTGATCATCCAACTCAGTATCCTGTACCTGCCTTCTCTCCATACCCTCTGATCCCCTTAGCCACAAGGGCCACATCTAACTCCCTCTTAAATATAGCCAATGAACTGGCCTCGACTACCCTCTGTGGCAGAGAGTTCCAGAGATTCACCACTCTCTGTGTGAAAAAAGTTCTTCTCATCTTGGTTTTAAAGGATTTCCCCCTTATCCTTAAGCTGTGACCCCTTGTCCTGGACTTCCCCAACATCAGGAGCAATCTTCCTGCATCTAGCCTGTCCAACCCCTTAAGAATTTTATAAGTTTCTATAAGATCTCCTCTCAATCTCCTAAATTCTAGAGAGTATAAACCAAGTCTATCCAATCTTTCTTCATAAGACAGTCCTGACATCCCAGGAATCAGTCTGGTGAACCTTCTCTGCACTCCCTCGAAGGCAATAATGTCCTTCCTCAGATTTGGAGACCAAAACTGTACGCAATACTCCAGGTGTGGTCTCACCAAGACCCTGTACAACTGCAGTAGAACCTCCCTGCTCCTATACTCAAATCCTTTTGCTATGAAAGCTAACATACCATTCGCTTTCTTCACTGCCTGCTGCACCTGCATGCCTACTTTCAATGACTGGTGTACCATGACACCCAGGTCTCGCTGCATCTCCCCTTTTCCTAGTCGGCCACCATTTAGATAATAGTCTGCTTTCCTGTTTTTGCCACCAAAATGGATAACCTCACATTTATCCACATTATACTGCATCAGCCAAACATTTGCCCACTCACCCAGCCTATCCAAGTCACCTTGCAGTCTCCTAGCATCCTCCTCACAGCTAACCCTGCCCCCCAGCTTAGTGTCATCCGCAAACTTGGAGATATTGCCTTCAATTCCCTCATCCAGATCATTAATATATATTGTAAATAGCTGGGGTCCCAGCACTGAGCCTTGCGGTACCCCACTAGTCACTGCCTGCCATTGTGAAAAGGACCCGTTCACTCCTACTCTTTTCTTCCTGTTTGCCAGCCAGTTCTCCATCCACATCAATACTGAACCCCCAATGCCATGTGCTTTAGGTTTGTATACTAATCTCTTATGTGGGACCTTGTCGAAAGCCTTCTGGAAGTCCAGATACACCACATCCACTGGTTCTCCCCTATCCACGCTACTAGTTACATCCTCGAAGAATTCTATAAGATTCGTCAGACATGATTTACCTTTTGTAAATCCATGCTGACTTTGTCCAATGATTTCACCACTTTCCAAATGTGCTGCTATCCCATCTTTAATAACTGACTCTAGCAGTTTCCCCACTACCGATGTTAGACTAACTGGTCTGTAATTCCCCGTTTTCTCTCTCCCTCCCTTCTTAAAAAGTGGGGTTACGTTTGCTACCCGCCAATCCTCAGGAACTACTCCAGAATCTAAAGAGTTTTGAAAGATTATTACTAATGCATCCACTATTTCTGGAGCTACTTCCTTAAGTACTCTGGGATGCAGCCTATCTGGCCCTGGGGATTTATCGGCCTTTAATCCATTCAATTTACCCAACACCACTTCCCGGCTAACCTGGATTTCACTCAATTCCTCCAACTCCTTTGACCCACGGTCCCCTGCTATTTCCGGCAGATTATTTATGTCTTCCTTAGTGAAGACGGAACCAAAGTAGTTATTCAATTGGTCCGCCATATCCTTGTTCCCCATGATCAGCTCACCTGTTTCTGACTGCAAGGGACCTACATTTGTTTTAACTAATCTCTTTCTTTTCACATATCTATAAAAACTTTTGCAGTCAGTTTTTATGTTCCCTGACAGTTTTCTTTCATAATCTATTTTTCCTTTCCTAATTAAGCCCTTTGTCCTCCTCTGCTGGTCTCTGAATTTCTCCCAGTCCTCCGGTATGCTGCTTTTTCTGGCTAATTTGTACGCATCATCCTTCGCTTTGATACTATCCCTGATTTCCCTTGTTATCCACGGATGCACTACCTTCCCTGATTTATTCTTTTGCCAAACTGGGATGAACAATTTTTGTAGTTCATCCATGCAGTCTTTAAATGTCTTCCATTGCATATCCACCGTCAACCCTTTTAGAATTAATTGCCAGTCAATCTTGGCCAATTTACGTCTCATACCCTCAAAGTTACCTTTCTTTAAGTTCAGAACCATTGTTTCTGAATTAACAATGTCACTCTCCATCCTAATGAAGAACTCAACCATATTATGGTCACTCTTGCCCAAGGGGGCACGTACAACAAGACTGCTAACTAACCCTTCCTCATTACTCAATACCCAGTCTAAAATAGCCTGCTCTCTCGTTGGTTCCTCTACATGTTGATTTAGATAACTATCCCGCATACATTCCAAGAAATCCTCTTCCTCAGCACCCCTGCCAATTTGATTCACCCAATCTATATGTAGATTGAAGTCACCCATTATAACTGTTTTGCCTTTGTCGCACGCATTTCTAATTTCCTGTTTGATACCATCTCCAACTTCACTACTACTGTTAGGTGGCCTGTACACAACACCCACCAGCGTTTTCTGCTCCTTAGTGTTTCGCAGCTCTACCCATACCGATTCCACATCCTCCAAACTAATGTCCTTCCTTTCCATTGCGTTAATCTCCTCTCTAATCAGCAACGCTACCCCACCTCCTTTTCCTTTCTCTCTATCCTTCCTGAATATTGAATATCTCTGGATGTTCAGCTCCCAGCCTTGGTCACCCTGGAGCCATGTCTCCGTGATCCCAACTATATCATAGTCATTAATAGCTATCTGCACATTCAACTCATCCACCTTATTACGAATGCTCCTTGCATTGAGACACAAAGCCTTCAGGCTTGTTTTTACAACACTCTTACCCCTTATACAATTATGTTGAAAAGTGGCCCTTTCTGATTTTTGCCCTGGTTTTGTCTGCCTGCCACTTTTACTTTTCACCTTGCTACTTATTGCTTCTACCCTCATTTTACACCCCTCTGTCTCTACGCTCACACATTTAAGAAACCCTTTCCCTTTAACTCCATCCTCCACTATCCCATTCGACACCCCACCCCCCTTATTCAGTTTAAAACCACCCGTGTAGCAGTGGCAAACCTGCCTGCCAGAATGCTGGTCCCCCACCTGTTAAGATGCAATCCGTCCCTTTTGTACAGTTCCCCCTTACCCCAAAACAGATCCCAGTGATCTAAGAATCTAAATCCCTGCCCCGTGCACCAGTTCCTCAGCCACACGTTCAGGTCCCGTATCTCCCTGTTCCTGCTCTCGCCAGCACGAGGAACTGGAAGCAAACCGGAGATAACAACCCTGGAGGTCCTGCTTTTCAGCATTTTTCCGAGCTCTCTAAAGTCACGCTGCAGAATATTCATCCCCTTCTTTCCGACATCGTTTGTGCCGACATGCACTACCACTTCCAGATGTTCACCTTCGCCCTTGAGGATTTTCTGCACTCTGTCCGTGACATCCTAGATCCTGGCACCAGGAAGGCAGCACACCATCCTCGCATCCCGTCTGTTGCCGCAGAAACCCCTGTCCGTACCTCTCACAATGGAGTCTCCCACTACAATGGCGTTGCCTGCCTTAGGCCTTTTTGGTTTTGGCTCAACAGCCCTATTCGCATCACAAGCCAGTCCGTCGCCCAGTGTAAACACCTCTTCTGTCCCGACAGCTTCTAAGTGGGTGAACCTGTTCACAAGAGGTACAACACCCGGGGACGTTGGCATTCCATGCTTCCCTCCCGTTCTCACTGTCTCCCACCTTCTCGCTTTCAGTACCTTAGGTGTAACAATCGTACTGTAGGACTTGTCGAGGAATGACTCCGTTTCTCGGACGAACCGGAGGTCATCCACTTGCTTCTCCAGTTCCCCAACACGGCCCTTCAGGAGCTCTACCTGGATGCACTTCTCGCATTTGTAGCAGCCAGAGGCACTAGCGGTGTCCTTGACCTCCCACATACTGCAAGCATCGCACTGAATCAGCTTGCCTGACATTTCCTTCTTTTGTCTCCTCGCCGAAGACTCTCGAGCCAAAGACTAACACTTTTCTCACAGGGCCGCTCACTCACTGCCGCTCGCTAAGAGCAGTCTTGCTTAAATTGACTGATAAATTGCCTGATTTACCAATTTACAAACCAAGTTGCCTGATTTACAAACCAAATTCCTCAGTTTTCAACTGTTTTCCCAGCACTGACTCACTTCTCTCCTCCCACTTGGGCTAGAGCCAATCAGTCGTATCTCTTGCTAATCTCCTGCTGCTGTTGCTCCCAAACCTACAGCAGTTCTGAGTCAAGTCTGCCTGTCCTTGGCCTCTACTTTAACTGTTTTCACTTCTCTCCTCCCACTTGGGCTAGAGCCAATCAGTCGTATCTCTTGCTAAACTCCTGCTGCTCCCAAAACTACAGCAGTTCTGAGTCTTTGACCGGGTCTTTGGCGCAGTTAGGCGGCAGCTCAACAAGCTGCACCAACGTGCTGCCCAAACGTGACAGGTTGTTTATATCCCTTATCTTTCTGCAGCAATTTCCTAAACTGTAAATTGGGCTCCAGCTAAAATTTACTAAACTCTTCCATTTTCAGTGTTCAAATTTATGAATTGCACTTGGAAGTAAAAGATGCTGAGGTTGAATGTCAAAAAGCAAAACTTCAGAAGCTCACAATCATGACTTCCCCTTGTACATGTTCATGTCCTTTTTTTGCAAGCGGAAACATTTTTGACTTCTCATGAGAAATCTTGGACAACCTAATTCTTAAGAGACCATTGGTTGCATGTCGTATCAAGCAGCCCACACAATGAGAACAGTTTAATCAGAATTGGCATGATTGCTTGAAAAGCAGAAATTAAGAATGCACAGTGAATACTAAAATATCATTTAACAGATAGATTGAGATTTACAACATTGACCTTGAGGTCATTTACTTTTAATGAGTTGAAGTTTGTGATTGATGATCTGCTTTCTCTTGTTTAGGCACAGATTCGTCAATGCATGTCAGAACAGGCTGAAGTACTCGGTATACGAAAGCAGCAGACAGAGGGTAATCTGACCAGCCTGAGAAAGCGAGTTGATGCCTTGGATGAACTTGTTACCAGCATGAATGTAACTTCGTTTCAGCAACATCAACCCTCGTTGAATGATGGTCCAAATAAGGTAGATTACAATGTAGAGACAAGGAACTGCACGCACTGGTTTACAGAAAGAGACACAAAGTGCTGCTGTAACTCAGCGGGTTAGGCAGCATCTCTGGAGAACTGGATAGATGACTGGTTGTGGCCGTTCATCAGACTGATTGTGCTAGGGGTGGGGACAAAGCTGGAAGAGAGAAGAGGCAGAACAAAGCCGGACATGTGATGATAGATACAGGTGAGAGATGTTTTTGATAGGGAGATGGGTGGACAAAGGCCAAAGATGAAAAGACAAAAGGTGTGAGATAAGGATAAAAGACAGAGGCAGATGTAGGCAGAGGAAAGTGCGTAGGTGGAGGGGGGGGGGGAAGAAACGTTGAGAATCCATGCAGGGCAAAGGGAAGGGTGGAAAGGGAAGGTGGGGGGTTTGATTAGTTACCTAAAATTGAAGAATTCAATGTTCATACCATTGCGTTGTAATTGTCCTAAATGGAATATGAGGTGCTATTCCTCCAGTTTGCATGTAGCCTTACTTTGGCAATGGAGGAGGCCCAGGACAGAAAGGTCTGTACGAGAGTGGGAAGAAGAACCAGGAGATCCAGTAGGCCTTGGTGAACTGAGCGCATTTGGCAAAAAAGTCTGCACTTGGTCTTACCGATGTAAATGAGGCCACATCAGCAACACTGGGTGGTGTAGATATGGTTCGAGGAGGTGTACGTGAACCTCTGTCTCACCTGAAAGACATGCTGTGGTCCAAAGGAGGCCACATCGAGAACTCTGGATGCAGGAGATGAGATTAGAGATGGTGCATGTAAGCCTCCACACCCCACGAGGAAGGTCTCAGAGACACACCAGTTCTTTCTTGAACAGCGACCTAATCAGTTTCCCTCTACTAACACCGCCTGGCGGAACCTGTCCTCACCCTCAACAGCTTCTCCTTTGACGCCTCTCACTTTCTCCAAGTTAAAGATGTAGCCATGGGCACTCGCATGGGCTCCAGCTATGCCTTTTTTTGGTTGTTGGTTATGTTTACAGGCAACATCCCCCAACTCTTTCACTGCTACATTGACGATTGCATTGGAGCCGCCTCCTGCACCTGTGCAGAACTTGTTGATTTCATTAACTTCACCACCAACTCCCTCGCATTCATTTACACTACCTTTAACACCTCGCTCCTCTTTTCTTCATCTTCCTGCCTTCATAAGACTCATTTTAGTCTAATACAGCCCACCGTCTCCCACATTTATCTGGATTACAATATATGTGTATCATTAACAACAGAGATCCCAGTAGACTGTGGGCCGAGCATCAAAAATGTGTCTAGAAATCGATTTTCGTGACCCACGTCATGGAACTACATGAGATTTTCCACAGATTTTGATGAAATATCATTGAGAAGAATGTCATAACTCGTCAGTGCCAAAATTTGCACATTAATTAATTAAACTTAATTAGAAAATGAGATCGGGAAAGTAAGCGCCATCTAGTGGCCAATGCCCATAGTACACCATGGGCAGGCTATTTCCGTGTTCTTGGTTCTTGGGTCGTCCAAAATATTCCAACTGGAATTTAAACTGGAGGTGATGAAGGGAGGGATTAAGCCAGAAAGGGTATGAAGAACACACACTATAGAATTTAACATAAAACATCCCCACACAGCAGAATCAAAGTTTCACACTGTGTGGGAAGGCACCAAAGTCAGTCTCTTCCTCCACTGTTCCTCGTGGTCAGGGCCACCCCAAGCCCTCCGCAGTTGCAGCTACGGGCTGCCCGATGTCCAGGACCGCTCGCCGGGGTGATACAAGTCCGACGTCGGGGCTGCGGGACGTCCTCAGCGGCGTGGACACCAGAGTCGGCCCCCTCCTACCGGAGTCGGCGGCTTCCAAAGTCCGCAGGCCGCGCCGGGTGGAGACTGCTGCTGTAGGCTCTCTGCAAGGCGCCCCAGAACTCCACGATGTTGTTCAGCGCCGCCCGCGTTGGAAGCTCTCCGCACCATAGCTCCACGATGTTGGAGCAGCGGTCCAACGCTCCGGAGCTCCAAACGGCGACCCAGGTAGGCATCGCCCGCTCCGCGGTGACTCCAGCGCTGCGCCGCCGCTTTAGCAGCCCTGGTCCGGTTCCCGGTCCCCGGCAGGAAAGGCCGCTCCGATCCAGCTGGTAGGCCGCGAGGTGGGGGGCGAGGACGCGACTCGGAGAAATAGTCGCGTCCCCGCCAGGAAGAGACTGGGAAACGGTTTCCCCCTTACCCTGCCCCCCTCCCCCACATAGAAAAGTTAAAGTTTCCCCCAACACAAACTTTAGACTAACTAAAAATTAAAAAAAGATTGAAATAACAGACAGGCTGTGGGTAGAGGCTGCTGCAGTGCAGCGCCCCCTCCTGTGTTGCAGTCCATTTAAACTATATTAGTATATCTATATATATATCTTGTAAATATGACTGTAATCATATATAATTAAGTATAATATATTATATAAAATAATATGATGAGTGTTTTTTTAATGGCACTGTTGCAGAGGTCCTGCTCCTGAACCAGCCTAATTAATGGGTGAGGGCAGTTCTTGTGGGTTCATCCCTTTACTGAACCCCACTGACTGCCAGTGTGCAGAGTGGGGGTCACCGCCATAGTGGGACTGGGGCAGTTCCAATCTGGGGGACAGTCCTGCAAGGCATTTTCCAGTTGCTTTAATAGGAACTGTAATGAGACTGCAGCAGAGGTCCCAGGTTTTAAGGGCTCATGCACCTGCCTAATTAAAGGGTCAGGACAGATCATATAATAACATATAACCATATAACAATTACAGCACGGAAACAGGCCATCTCGACCCCTCTAGTCCGTGCCGAACACATAATCTCCCCTAGTCCCATATACCTGCGCTCAGACCATAACCCTCCATTCCTTTCCCATCCATATAACTATCCAATTTATTTTTAAATGATAAAAACGAACCTGCCTCCACCACCTTCACTGGAAGCTCATTCCACACAGCTACCACTCTCTGAGTAAAGAAGTTCCCCCTCATGTTACCCCTAAACTTCAGTCCCTTAATTCTCAAGTCATGTCCCCTTGTTTGAATCTTCCCTACTCTCAGTGGGAAAAGCTTTTCCACGTCAACTCTGTCTATCCCTCTCATCATTTTAAAAACCTCTATCAAGTCCCCCCTTAACCTTCTGCGCTCCAAAGAATAAAGCCGTAACTTGTTCAACCTTTCTCTGTAACTTAGTTGCTGAAACCCAGGCAACATTCTAGTAAATCTCCTCTGTACTCTCTCTATTTTGTTGACATCCTTCCTATAATTAGGCGACCAAAATTGTACAACATACTCCAGAATTGGCCTCACCAATGCCTTGTACAATTTTAACATTACATCCCAACTTCTATACTCAACGCTCTGATTTATAAAGGCCAGCACACCAAAAGCTTTCTTTACCACCCTATCTACATAAGATTCCACTTTCAGGGAACTGTGCACAGTTATTCCCAGATCCCTCTGTTCACCTACATTATTCAATTCTCTACCATTTACCATGTACGTCCTATTTTGATTTGTCCTGCCAAGATGTAGCACCTCACACTTATCAGCATTAAACTCCATCTGCCATCTTTCAGCCCACTCTTCCAACTGGCATAAATCTCTCTGTAGACTTTGAAACTCTTCTTCATTACCCGCAACCCCACCTATCTTTGTATCATCTGCATACTTACTAATCCAATTTACCACACCATCGTCCAGATCATTGATGTACATGACAAACAACAGTGGACCCAACACAGATCCCTGTGGCACCCCACTCGTCACTGGCCTCCAACCTGACAAACAACCATCCACCATTACTCTCTGGCATCTCCCATTCAGCCACTGTTGAATCCATCTTGCTACTCCATCATTAATACCCAACCATTGAACCTTCTTAACCAACCTTCCATGAGGAACCTTGTCAAAGGCCTTACTGAAGTCCATATACACAACATCCACTGCTTTACCCTCATCAATTTCCCGAGTAACATCTTCAAAAAATTCAAGAAGATTAGTTAAACATGACCTTCCAGGCACAAATCCATGTTGACTGTTCCTAATCAGACCCTGTTTATCCAGATGCTTATATATATTATCTCTAAGTATTCTTTCCATTAATTTGCCCACCACTGACGTCAAACTAATAGGTCTATAATTGCTAGGTTTACTCTTAGACCCCTTTTTAAACAATGGAACAACATGCGCAGTACGCCAATCCTCCGGCACTATTCCCGTTTCTAATGACATTTGAAATATTTCTGCCATAGCCCCTGCTATTTCTACACTAACTTCCCTCAATGTCCTAGGGAATATCCTGTCCGGACCTGGAGACTTATCCACTTTTATATTTCTCAAAAGTGTCAGTACTTCCTCTTCTTTGATCCTCATAGTTTCCATAGCTACTCTACTTGTTTCCCTTACCTCACATAATTCAATATCCTTCTCCTTGGTGAATACCGAAGAAAAGAAACTGTTCAATATCTCCCCCATCTCTTTTGGCTCTGCAGATAGTTGGCCACTCTGACTCTCTAATGGACCAATTTTATCCCTCGTTATCCTTTTGCTATTAATATAGCGGTAGAAACCCTTCGGATTTACTTTTACCTTACTTGCCAAAGCAACCTCATATCTTCTTTTAGCTTTTCTAATTTCTTTCTTAAGATTCTTTTTACATTCTTTATACTCCTCAAGCACCTCATTTACTCCATGCTGCCTATAACTATTGTAGATATCCCTCTTTTTCCGAACCAAGTGTCCAATTTCCCTTAAAAACCATGGCTCTTTACAATTTTTACGATTTCCTTTCAACCGAACAGGGACATAAAGATTCTGTACTCTTAAAATTTCACCTTTAAATGTACTCCATTTCTCTTCCACATCTTTCCCATAAAACAAACTGTCCCAATTTACTCCTTTTAAATCCTTTCGCATCTCCTCAAAGTTAGCCTTTCTCCAATCAAAAATCTCAACCCTAGGTCCAGTTTTGTCCCTCTCCATAATTATATTGAAACTAATGGTATTGTGATCACTGGACCCGAACTGTTCCCCAACGCATACCTCTGCCACCTGACCCATCTCATTTCCTAACAGGAGGTCCAGTACCGCCCCTTCTCTAGTAGGTACTTCTATGTATTGTTGCAAAAAACTATCCTGCACACATTTTACAAACTCCAACCCATCCAGCCCATTTACAGAATGTGTTTCCCAGTCTATGTGTGGAAAATTGAAATCTCCCACAATCACTACCTTGTGCTTACTACTAATATCTGCAATCTCCTTACATATTTGCTCTTCCAATTCTCGCTCCCCATTTGGCGGTCTATAATACACCCCTATAAGTGTTGCTACCCCTTTCCCATTTCTCAGTTCCACCCAAATAGCCTCCCTAGACGATCCCTCTAATCTATCCTGCCAAAGCACTGCTGTAATATCTTCCCTGATAAGCAATGCAACACCTCCACCTCTTGCCCCTCCAATTCTATCACACCTGAAGCAACGAAATCCTGGAATATTTAGTTTCCAATCACAGCCCTCCTGCAACCATGTTTCACTGATCGCCACAACATCATACTTCCAGGTGTCAATCCAGGCTCTAAGTTCATCCACTTTTCTTACAATGCTCCTAGCATTAAAATATACACATTTAAGAAACCCACCCTCTCTTATTCTCTGATTATTTTCTTTTTATTCTCTCTCCCCTACATTTTGGGTCAGAGTGCTACCATTCTCTGCCCCCTGCTTCACACACTGACTGCTAGCTTTCCCAATTTGAGTCCCTCCACCCAACCATACTAGTTTAAAGTCTCCCCAGTAGCCTTTGCAAATCTCCCCGCCAGGATATTGGTCCCCCTTGAGTTCAAGTGCAACCCGTCCTTTCTGTACAGGTCGCACCTTCCCCAAAAGAGGTCCCAATGATCCAGAAACTTGAATCCATACCCACTGCACCAGTCCCTCATCCACGCATTTATCCTCCACCTCGCTCCATTCCTACTCTCACTGTCGCGTGGCACAGGCAGTAATCCTGAGATTGTTACCTTTCCAGTCCTTCTCCTTAACTCTCTACCTAACTCCCTAAATTCTTCTTTCAGGACCTCTTCTCTTTTTTTACCTATGTCGTTGGTACCTATATGCACCACAACCTCAGGCTCCTCTCCCTCCCATTTCAGGATTTCTTGGACACGTTCAGACACATCCCTGACCCTGGCACCAGGGAGGCAAACTACCATCCGGGACTCCTGTCTGCGTCCACAGAATCGCCTATCCGACCCCCTGACTATAGAGTCCCCTATTACAATTGCCCTCCCCTTCTTTTCCTTACCCTTCTGAGCAACCGGACCGGTCTTTGTGCCAGAGGCCCGGCCGCTGTCGCTGCCCCCAGGTAGGCTGTCTCCCCCACCCTTACTCAAACATGAGTACTTATTTTCAAGGTGTACAGCCACCGGGGTACTCACCAGTCCCTGCCTCTGCCCATTGCCCTTCCTAACTGTGACCCAGTTTTCTGTCTCCCGTGGTCTTGGAGTGACCACCTCCCTGTAACTCCTTTCTATGACCTCCTCGCTCTCCCTGAGCAGACAGAGGTCATCGAGTTGCTGCTCCAGGTTCCTAACGCGGTCCCTAAGGAGCCCCATCTCGACGCACCTGGCGCAGATGTGGACGTCTGGAGAGCACTCAGACTCCATGACCTCCCACATCTGACATCCAGAACAGTAAACTGCCCTGGCCCTCATTCTCCCCCTTTATCCGAATACAATAAAGCCTTACAATTACAATACAAATACAATACAAGCCAATCAGCTGCTTCCTCTGATCCTCGTCCACCAATCAGAGGCTTCCACCAATCAGAGGCTTCCACCAGAATCCTTCTCTGGAAGTGAGATGGAACGTTACAGATTTGGGTACATTTACAGCTCCAGGTAAGTCCTCCTCTCGCCAACGGCTCCCCGGGCCTCTGTAGAAGCAAACCCCGCGCTGTATTTATACTTACAGCTCCAGGTAAGTCCTCCTCTCGCCAACGGCTCCCCGGGCCTCTGTGGAAGCAAACCCCGCGCTGTATTTATACTTACAGCTCCAGGTAAGTCCTCCTCTCGCCAACGGCTCCCCGGGCCTCTGTGGAAGCAAACCCCGCGCTGTATTTATACTTACAGCTGCAGGTAAGTCCTCCTCTCACCAACGGCTCCCCTTGCCTCTGTACAAGCAAACCCCGCGCTGTATTTATACTTACAGCTGCAGGTAAGTCCTCCTCTCACCAACGGCTCCCCGGGCCTCTGTAGAAGCAAACCCCGCGCTGTATTTATACTTACAGCTGCAGGTAAGTCCTCCTCTCGCCAACGGCTCCCCGGGCCTCTGTAGAAGCAAACCCCGCGCTGTATTTATACTTACAGCTGCAGGTAAGTCCTCCTCTCACCAACGGCTCCCCGGGCCTCTGTAGAAGCAAACCCCGCGCTGTATTTATACTTACAGCTGCAGGTAAGTCCTCCTCTCACCAACGGCTCCCCGGGCCTCTGTAGAAGCAAACCCCGCGCTGTATTTATACTTACAGCTGCAGGTAAGTCCTCCTCTCACCAACGGCTCCCCGGGCCTCTGTAGAAGCAAACCCCGCGCTGTATTTATACTTACAGCTGCAGGTAAGTCCTCCTCTCGCCAACGGCTCCCCGGGCCTCTGTGGAAGCAAACCCCGCGCTGTATTTATACTTACAGCTGCAGGTAAGTCCTCCTCTCACCAACGGCTCCCCGGGCCTCTGTAGAAGCAAACCCCGCGCTGTATTTATACTTACAGCTCCAGGTAAGTCCTCCTCTCGCCAACGGCTCCCCGGGCCTCTGTGGAAGCAAACCCCGCGCTGTATTTATACTTACAGCTGCAGGTAAGTCCTCCTCTCACCAACGGCTCCCCGGGCCTCTCCCAACGGCTCCCCGGGCCTCCCCAGATCCTCTGGGTTCCCCCGTTTACTGAACCCCACTGACTGCCATATTGGGGCGGATGGGTGTAACGGCCATAGTGGGACTGGGGGCAGGGCCAAGCTGGGTGACAGACCTGTAAGAGACCTGTCTTATTTCTGATGTAAATGTCACATCCTGACCAAGAATGGAATGCTCTGATGTTTACTTGATGAGTATTCATTTTAAGGTACAATGAGCCTATATTTATGTTAGAGAACCCCCCCCTCCCCCCCGATGGTGCCTTTGCAAATGAGGGCTATTACCTTTAACCTAAAATAACTCTAAAAGTGTTGCATTGTTTGAGTATCTGTAGTTTGTGTGTGTGTCTGTGTATACCTGTCAAACATGTATATGTGGATGTAAGTGTGTATGTATGTGTGGATGGATGTATGTGTGAATGGATGGATGTGTGTGTGGATGTATGTATGCATGGATGTGTACATGTATGTCTGCATGCGGATGGATGTGTGGATGTGTGTGTGTGGATGTACGTGTGTGTGTGTGTGTGTATGCATGGAAGTGTGCGTACAGATGGATGTGTGTGTGGATGGGTGGGTAGACTGTCACACTGTCATTCACCAGTACGCCATTATCATAAGTAATTCACTCATTGTTCCAATAATTTGACCAAATAAACAATGAAACAATAGACATTAAAATAAAACTTTATATAATCATTTATTTCCCCAATTTATTTGTTTACA
The DNA here is from genome assembly GCF_010909765.2 of Amblyraja radiata. NCBI lineage: Eukaryota > Metazoa > Chordata > Chondrichthyes > Rajiformes > Rajidae > Amblyraja > Amblyraja radiata. The sequence continues at coordinate 27,878,149 of NC_045987.1, forward strand.
TTACATCTGATCTTCATTTGAATATTCTTCATCAGATTCCAAGTCTTTTGATAAGTTTTGATGTCAATTTCATTGTCCTATCAGGGACACATGACAATAAACTCTCTTGAAGTTAGTTCAAGTTCAAGTGGAGGGTCAGGCAGAGGCTACAAAAAACCCCATCTCATAGTCATTAAGTCTGCATGGACTTCAATTCATAAAATGTCAACCTCTTCTTAATGTTAATGAGAATAACACTGTTACTACCATAGATAAATTAGTTCAAGTTCACATGCACCAATTCATTTCTACATAAACATCAGCCATTTCTGAGCATTTCTCACTCCAATGGAAGCCTATAAAGTGCAATCAATATTCCTCAGTTTTTCTCCCGTGGTCGGCTCCTGGAAACGGCCGCTACGGACGGCACTATGTACGGCCTTCGCCCCCCCCCCCCCCCACCCGCGGAGATGACCCAAACACACTCCGCGTTCGCGAATCGGCCGCTTCTTAATTGAGATCGTGGCTTCACTATGTTAAGTACATAGGCCCCGCACTATTATCGCAGGCAGCTCCGAGAATAGATGTTAAAGAAAACTTATTAGACTTCAACAAGCTGGCATTAGAGAAAATGTTTAATTTACTTTGTTATGGATACACATAGTTTAGGCCCTCAACTTCATGATTGAATGAGTGAATGAATGAGCGAATGAATGAGCGAATGAATGAGCGAATGAATGAACGAATGAATGTGCGAATGAATGTGCGAATGAATGAACGAATGAATGAGTGAATGAATGAATGTACAGCCTCCAAATCTCATTTTTCACATTATAAAAGCGTGCAATTAAATTAATTAAAGTGCATACAGATTAATTTTCATAAATTCAGCATTTAGATCTTACCTTTCAGTTCCAGTTGATTCACAAAGTTTGACTGCAGCACCTCAGCAGGGACTTTGCTTTCAAGGCTTTGTTGCACTTCTATCCACTTAGCTGCACATTCTTCAGACTTCTTAATGCTTTTCTCACTAAATTCAATTACCCTGCTGCAAGTTTCCACGACATGTATTCCACAGAACAACAAAGAACCTTCATCGGAATCTCCAGTAAAACTGGCATCAGTAGAAGTACTCTCAGCCATGTTGTGTGCTCCCTGCTTAGCTAGCCTGAAACAAAGCGTGTGATTGGCCTACTGGCGTCCGACTCAATGTCAAACGTGCTTTGATTGGACAAAAAATACCCAACAATTTTCCGCTTTTTTTTCTAATTTAATAAAAAATGTGCAAGTTTTGTTCATGACGAGTTTCAGGGATGATTTATATAATATTTTTACACAATATGTGAAAATTTCATGTAGTTCTGTGAGTTGGGTCATGAAACTGCACAAAAAAGCTCCTCGGCCCACAGCCTACAGTTTATGTTACTCGAGATATGATTGTTCCAACGTAGAAGCAAGCAACTGCCGATACTGGTTTACAAAAGCAGCAGGAATGAGAGAGGGTCTCTCAGAACTCCGGTTGGAGAGAAGAAGTAGCCATACTATGACTTTTTACAGTGGAACAGTGAAAATCTGAAAAATGGTCCTGACTCAACACATGTTCCTTATCCATGTTCCCCTGAGATGCTGAATGACCCGCTGATTTACTCGGAACTTTGTCTTCTTATGACTGGCCCCACAGTTTCCACCCTTCATAAATGTTATCTCTGTTTTGCTGATCTTTTCCTAATTTGATGCACAATTATTCACCCTGCTTTGCTGTGTTCACTGATCCATACGAGAGCAGAACACCAAAAGTTCAGTTTGAATGAAAATGTTTCATTAATTTTACTTTTTTCGATTGCCTCAATGTGCAAACTGCTTTGACCCTACAAATCTCCATGAGCTCAATATACCTTTGTTCATCTTTAACATTGCTGATTTTAATCACTCCATCTTTCATAAGTGATAGGAGCAGAATTAGGCCAATCAGCCCATCAAGTCTACTCCGTCATCAATCATGGCTAATCTATCTTTCCCTCTTAACCCCATTTTCCTGCCTTCTCCCCATAACCCTGACACCCGTACTAATCATGACGTCTTTGCCTTGAAACTCATATAGTGGTGAGTTGAGCAGTATGTCAAGCATGTGTCTGGAGCTTAGTATTCCCTTCCAATGCCTCTCATTCCACCATTCTTGAAATATTCTTTGTTGTTCAAGCCATTGCTGAAATTTTGTTTATCAATATCTTCTCACGGCTTAACTCTGTACCACTTGATAATCTTTGTGAGGCATCATATCTGAAGCATTTTACAGTGCAATGTTTAATGAGCTAACTGCAAGTATTGTTGTTTCAGACTCCAGTCCACGGAATATTGAGGTCACCTTCCAGAAGACCAAGTGAAAAACCTTCACAGACAAGGAGTTCCCATTTGCTTATTACTGAACCACGAATTTCTGAAAAAGATCCAGGTAAAGAAGGACTTGAGCAATGTATTTTTTTAAGCTTGGTTTTCCAATTGCCTTTAAGGTCAGTAAGATATTGCAAGGGTTTCTACATGCATCCGAATGCATGGGGCAGATCGAGAATAGGCAGCACGGCATTGAGAGTAAGAAATGATGTCTCATGAATTTAACTGAGTTTTTTTTGAAGCGGTGACCAAGAAAATCGATGAGGGCAGTATAGTAGATGTTGTCTACAGACTTCAGCAAAGCCTCTGATATGGTATGTTGGTCTGGAATGTTAGATCACATGGGATCCAGAGCAAGCTAGCCAATTGGATACAAAATTGGTTTGAAAGTAGGCAAGGAAGGGTGGTGGTAGAGGACTGTTTTTCAACAATTGGTGGTGCGTATATGGATTGAGCTGCCAGAGGAAGTGATAGACGTGGGTACAATTACGACATTTACAAAGTCAAAGTCAATTTTATTCGTCACATACACCCAAAGGTGCAGTGAAATGAATTTGCCACAGCGATACACTTAAAAAGAACACACAATACACAGTAAAATTTAACACAAACATCCACCACAGCATTCTTCACTGTGATGGAAGGCAACAAAGTTCAGCCAGTCCTCCTCCTTTCTTTGTTCACCTGTGGTCGGGGCCATAAGCTAAGACTCTTAGACAGCTATATGGGTATAAAAAGTTTGGAGGCATATGGGCTAGGTATAAGTAAGTGGGACTGGCTCAGTTAGGCAACTGGGTCAGCATGGACAAGTTGTTCTGAAGGGGTCTATTTCTGGGCTGTATATATCCATGAGTCAATGAAGATTCTACAACATTAAAAGATGTTACTAGGAATATTTATCCCAGCTAACTGACTTCAAGGTAAATATTCATCCAGATTAAAACTTTCTGCAGTAGTTTCAGTTGAATAGAAGTATGATGGGGGGATTTCATTGAAACCTACCAATTAAGGAAAGGCCTAGATATAATGGATGTGGAGAGGCTGCTTCCACTAGTGGATGAGTCTAGCACCAGAAGGCACAGCCTTAGAATAAAAGGACATACCTTTAAAAAGGAAATGTAGAGGAGTTTCTTTAGCCAGAGGGTGATAAATCTGTGGAATTCATTGCCACAGACAGCCATATAGACTTGATGGGTCGAATGGCCTAATTCAGCTCCTATGTCTTATGAACATTAATAATTTGCTGCAATAAAGATGTTAAAACAACAAGCACAGGGCCACGGGCAAAAATCGTCCATGTCGAACATGATGCCAAGTTAAACTAACATTTGCCTGAGTTTAGATTAGTTTAGAGATACAATGTGGAAACAGACCCTTCAGCCCACTGAGTCCGCACCGACCAGCGATACCCGCACATTAACACTACCCTACACGCACTAGGGACAATTTACATTGCTACCAAGCCAATTAACCTACCAGCCTGCACGTCTTTGGAGTGTGGAAGGAAACCGACGCGGTCATGGGGACAACGTACAAACTCCGTATAGACAGCAACCGTAGTCGGGATCAAACCCAGGTCTCTGGCGCTGTAAGGCAGTAACTCTACCTCTGCACCATCGTGCCGCCCTGGGCATGTTCAATATCCCTCTATTCCATGCATATATACAGTATGTGCCTGTTTAAAAGCAAATCGCACGTTTCAGGCACCTACCACTCTAAGTGATCTAATCATCTCCTTTAAACTTTGCCCCTCTCACCTTTGCCATTTTCACCCTGGGGTAGAAGGTCCTGACTGTCTACCCTATCTGTGCCACTCATAATTTTACTCACTTTATCAGATCTCCTCAACCTCCGATGTTCTAGGGAAAACCTCTAATCCAGACAACATTCTTGTAGACCACTTTTGCACCCTTTCCAAAGCCTCCACATCCTTCTTGCACATAATGCACAGATAAAAGGACTGAAATATTCCCAAAATTAATCCCCAAAATAATGCAGCCTAACCAAATTCCTGATTCTTATTCTCAGTGTCCTGACAAATGAAGAAAAGCATGCCATATGCCTTCTTTACCACTCTATCTACTTGTGTTGCCACTTCCAGGAAGCTGTGGCCTGGAACCGAAGCCCCCTCTAGGTGTCTGGCCTGGAACTATACTTTCCCCTTACTTCACTTTGGGAGGTCAAATGTATCACATACAGGTGCACAACCTTTTATCCGAAAGCCTTGGGACCAGACACTTTTCGTAATCCGGTATTTTTCGGCTTTCGGAATGGATGATTTTTAGCGTAGATTTTAACGGCTGGCTCAGTGGTAGAGTGCTCGGCTCATATCCGCAAGGTCGCGAGTTTGCGCCTCGATCCCGGCAGTTACTCGATCGCGAGTTTGAGTCTTCAATGTAGTTTTTTCTTGCAGAATAGGAGAGAATAGGGAGGGTTAGCCTGGGATCATTCTCTGCGAGATGATCTTAGTGCGGGAGACAAGTGTAGGAGAGGTGTACTGACTGTGTGGGCAGAACTTTGGAAGTGATTGCCCACCATTCTCAAAAGCCGCTGTGTCTCCCTGTCCCTGGGATAGCAGGGGGCAATCAAACAGCACAATACCCCCCTCCCCCTCCAACTCCAGAGGAATCAGCTCCCCGATGGGCCGCTACGGCGACAAGTGGCAGTTCGCCCACAGCCCGAGCTGCGCCCCCTCATCCGCCACCCCAAGAACAAGACGTACCTTGCACACCATCAGCTTCTGCCCCTACGGGGAGCGTGTTCCTCTGGAGTTGGAGCGGGGCTGGGCTGGAGTTGCTGATCTGGGATCTCCGTGCTTGCAGTGGGCCTGGGGGTCGGTGTCCCAATGAGGGGGCGCAGCTCGGGCTGTGGGCGAACTGCCACTTGTCGCCATAGCGGCCCATCGGGGAGCGGCTTCTGGTGGTCCTGACGTCTCCGGCCAGTTTGCAGTTTTCCTCTGGAGTTGGAACGGGGCTGGGCTGCTGCTGGCTGTGGGTCTCTGGGATCTCCGTGCTTGCAGTGGGCCTGGGGGTCGGTGTCCCGTTGGTCCTGACGTCTCCGGTGACTGGCACTGACCTGCTGGCATCGCCGACGTGAAGACAGTGCAAAGCCCCCGCGCCGGTGCAATGGGCGGGGAGCTGGAGAGGGGAGGGAAGGGGTCACACACATGGCCGGGAAGCAGAGGGGTGTAGGTGGGGTGAAACTGAAGGGAGCGACAATCTGCTGCTGCCTGCCCGCTGAGTTAAAATGTTCCCACGCAAGACTCACGATACACTTTGTATCGTAAGTCTATCGTGGGAACTTTTTAACTCAGCGGGCAGGCAGCAACAGATTGTCAATTATTAACCCTCCCGCGCATTATACTCTCACCTTCTCTTTTATGAATGGGGATTTAGTTCCCCTTTCTTCGAGGACCGACCGGAGGTTCCGCTGTCACCTCTGCGGGCCGGCCTCAGTGAACGTCTTCAAGGACCTTTCTTCAAGGACCGAAAGAATGTCCGCTATTCGGAGCTTTTCGTTATTTGGAATTTCGGATAAAAGGTTGTGCACCTGTACTTGTTCGGATTCAACTCCATCTGCCATTTCTTTTCCCATTTCTGTAGCAAATCTATATCCTGCTATATACTTTGAGAGCCTTCCTCACTGTCTACAACTCCACTAATTTTGGTGTTGTCTGCACGCCTGCTAATCAACCCATGTACATTTTACCTCTATCTCGTTTATATACATCATAAACAACAGAGGCCTCAGCACCGATCCCAGGACTTGTATCAGGCCTTATCATGCTCAAGCTCAGAGGGCAGCTGTTTCTGCCAAAATGCTGGGAACTGAAGGCAAGTCCGCAGGTCATTGAACTTACCTTTGGCTTGCTAATGGAAGATCAGTGCCATTGCTCTAGAGTTTAAGCCGTTATCATGACTGTCCGTAAATTTTGCAAATTAAACATCTCCATGGCGTAGACAAATGTTTTTCTCATCAATATAACCATTGGAAACTTGGCAACCATGAACCAGAGGTGACTGGAAACCAGGGTCACTAGAACCACAAGTACACTAAACTCCAGGGTGCTGTGAGCAAGAGTGACAAACTGCAAACCAGATAGTTCAGTTTACTTTATTGTCATGTGTACTGAGGTACAGTGAAAAGCTTTTGTAAAGATACTTAAAATTTGTGCAAGATACATTTCAGTCCTGTTATTCTGCTAATTTTGAATATAACTTCATCTACAACATTAACCTGCAGCACAGTGGCTACCTTACAGCTGCAGAGACCCATGTTTGATCCTGACCACGGGTGCTGTCTATATATAGTTTGTATGTTCTCCCTGTGACCCTGTGGATAAATGTGAGGTTATCCACTTTGGTGGCAAAAACAGGAAGGCAGATTATTATCTGAATGGTGTCAAGTTAGGAAAAGAGGATGTACAACGAAATCTGGATGTCCTGGTTCATCAGTCACTGAAAGTAAGCATGCAGGTACAGCAGGCAGTGAAGAAAGCGAATGGCATGTTGGCCTGCATAATAAGAGCAGTAGAGGAGCAAAGAGGTTTTCTGCGGTTGTACAGGGCCTTCGAGAGACCACACCTGGAGTATTGTGTGCAGTTTTGGTCTCCAAATCAGGGGAAGGACGTTCTTGCTATTAAGGGAGTGCAGCGTAGATTCACGAGGTTAATTCCCGGGATGGCGGGACTGTCATATGTTGAACGAGTGGAGCGACTGGGCTTGTATGCACTGCAATTTAGAAGGATGATAGGAGATCGTATTGAAACATATAAGATTATTAAGGATTGGGCAGGTAACATGTTCCCGATGTTGGGGGAGTCCGGAACCAGGGGCCACAGTTTAAGAATACGGGGTAGGCCATTTAGAATGGAGATGAGGAAAAACGTTTTCACCCAGAGAGTTGTGAATCTGTGGAATTCTCTGCCTCAGAAGGCAATGAAGGCCAATTCTCTGGATGCTTTCAAGAGAGAGTTAGATAGAGCTCTTAAAGATAGCGGAGACAAGTGATATGGGGTGAAGGCAGGAACGGGGCACTGATTGTGGATGATCAGCCATGATCACAATGAATGGGCCGAATGGCCTACTCCCCCACCTATTGTCTATTGACCTGCATGGGTCTTTTGGTGTCCAAATTTTTGAACTTTTCAATATTCAAATGATATTGAAAATAATGTTTACTTTAAAAGCAGGAAGCAGTCTTCTTGTAGAGTGGTTTAAAGGCTCATTGGTACATAGGTTGTATTTTTAAGGAAAATATCAGGGCAATATTGGCAGGCAGAAGCCTCGGTAAATATTTGGAGCTTCTCAGTTTACTGGTAGCAGGCTCATTAACCTTGAACAAAGTCCATCATAAGGAACATAACCAATACAGAGCTTAAAGAACATTAAAATCAACACAATTTCAGTTATTTAATCTTAACAAAATTAACGAGTCACAAAGGGGTTGCATTCCTGGAAAACCATCTTTGTTACGATTTTATGCAAGGCAAAACACTTGTTCCCATAGAATCCCGTCTGATAAGGCAGATGTTTTATGCCAATGTTAAGTGCAGACTTTCCTGTGGGATGCTCTTTTTCGGTATTTTATCAGTAATGGCCAAGTGATGAGGTCAAGGAAAAGCCTCACGCTGAATAAATCCCCAATAAATGATGTTAATAATTATTTCGAGTCACTTTGTGGTGTTGAGCAATAAGATTTGGATAAGACATCACATCGTTGACTGGGTTAGCAGCCATAGCAGTGTCCCTTGGACACACCTCTGGAAAACCCGAGGTTGTAGGGAGACCCGATAGAAGTGTATAAAATTATGAGAGGCATAAGACCAAAACATAGAAGCACAGCTAGGCCGTTCGGCCCACAGCGTCTGTTCCACCATTTGATCATAGCTGATCTATTTTTCCCCTCTCTTGCCTCTTCCCATAACTATTGACTTCCTTACTAATCAAGAACCCATCAACCTCTGCTTTTAAAATACCCAATGACTTGGCCTCCATAGCTGTCTGGCAATGAATTCCACGGATTCACCACTCTCTCGGTAAAGAAATTCACCCTTATCTCCTGTTTAAAGGTATATCCTTTTATTCTGAGGTTATGGCCTCAGGTCCTAGATTCTCCCACTACTAGAAAATCCTCTCCACATCCGCTCTATCCAGGCCTTTCATTATTTGGTAAGTTTCAATGAAATCTCCCCCTATTATTTTAAACTCCTGCAAGTACAGGCCCAGAGCTATCAATCGCAGTTCATACATCACTGGGATTATACTCGTGTACGTCCTCTGCTCCCTCCCCAACACCAGCATATCCTTCCTCAGAAAACTGCTCAGCCATTTCCAAATGTTGCCCCACCTCCAGTACCATATAAAGCCTCAGCAGTGGGTCAGAAATCAGTCAGTGGACAGTCAGAACCTTTTTCCCCATGATGGAATAATCAAAAACTAGAGGACGTAGCATTAAGGTGAGAGGGGCTAAATTTAAATTTTGCGTGGGTCAACTTTTTTCCCACAATGATGAATACCTGTAATGTCCTTAAGGTATTGGAGCAGATTTAGGCCATTCAGCCCGTCACGTCATTTGGAAAGTCTTCTATAACTTTATTCTACCAAAGTGCTTAACTTTGCTGTGCTGTATTCCATTTGCAACTTCTTTGCCCACTCTCCCAATCTGTCCAGTCCTTCTGTAGACTCCCTGCTTCCTCAGCACATCCTGCCCATCCACCTATCCTTCATATCATCTGCAAACTTGGTCGCAAACCCAATCAATTCCATCATCCAGATCATTAATATTTAACGCGAAAAGTAGTGGACCCAACACGATCCCTGCTGAACATCACTAGTCACCGGCAGTCAACCAGAAAAGGCCCCTGTTAAACCCCTGTCTCACGGTGCGAGTCCACCCACGAGTGATCCCAAGTTTAAAACAAATCAAACTCGTGGTAATCACGTAGAATTAACGTAGCGGAAACGTCGGAACTCGTAACGCTAACGGCAGGTACTCGTGATCGGGAAACTTGTTAACTCGTGAAAATCTTTCAACATGATGAAAGATTTCCACGAGTCAAATTTACTCTTGAAGTAAAAATGTTTAACTTTTAAACTCGTTGTAAGAACGTAGTAGCCCGTGAGTTTACCGTAGTGGCTCGTGAGTTTACCGTGGGCACTCTTTAACTCAGCGGGACAGGCAGCATCTCTGGAGAGAAGGAATGGGTGACGGGATGACGTTTCCAAAATTCTGCTTTCCCGTCTGAAACAGTGGAGTTCCATTTGTGATTATTCCAGTCCTCTGGAACCATTCCTGACTCTAGTGATTCTTGAAAGATCACTACTAATGCCTCTACAATCTCTACAGCTTGATGTTTCAGAATCCTAGGATGTAACCCATCAGGTTAAGCTGGCTTATCCACCTTCAGATCTTTCAGTTTCCCAAGCACCACCTCCTCAGAAATAGCGACAGCATACACTTCTGCACCCTGACTCTCTTGAATTTCTGGGATATTGCTGGTGTCTGCCACTGTGAAGACTGACACAAAAAATGTATTCAGTTCATCGGCCATGTCTTTTTTCCCCATTATCAATTCTTCAGCGTCATTTTCCAGTGGCCCAAAATTTTCTCTTGTCTCTCTTTTATTCCTTATATATCTGAAAAAAACTTTTGGTACGCTTTTCTATATTATTGGCTAGCTTACCTTCATATTTCATCTTTTCTCCACTATTGCTTTTTTAGTTGCCTTCTGTTGTGTTTTTAAAAGGTTCCCAATCCTCTGGCTTCCTGCTAATCTTTGCCATGGTATATGCCTTCTCTATTTAGCTTTTATGCTGTCCTTTGTCAGCCACGATGGCCTCATTCTCCCCTTAGTATGTTTCCTCCTCCTTCAGATGAAAAGATTTTTCGTCTTCCAATTTACTCGCAGACTCCTGCCATTGCTGCTCTACCGCCATTACTGCATGGATCCCCTTTCAATCAACTTTCGCCAGCTCCTCCCACATGCCTCTGTGATTATCTTTATTCAACAAAAATACCAATACACCCAATTTCAGCTTCTCTCTCTCAAACTGCACAATGAATTCCATCATGTTATGGTCATTACCTCCGAGGGGTTACTTCACTTTGAGCTCCCTAATCAAATCTATTTCAAAGCACAACATCAAATCTAGAATTACCTTTTCCCTGTGTAGGAAGGAACTGCAGATGCTGGTTTAAACCGAAGATAGACACAAAATGCTGGAGTAACTCAGCAGGACAGGCAGCATCTCTGGAGAGAAAGAATAAGTGCCGTTTCGGGTCGAGGCCTTCTTCAGACCTTCCCCTAGTGGGCTTAACCACGAGCTGCTCCATTTTATTTATTTTATTTATTTATTTATTTATTTATTTATTCGGAACAAGTAAAGACATTAAAGACATTAATAGTAACAAAATCGAAATTATCAAACAATTGGACATTACAATCAATATTTACAAAGCAATGAAAAGAACAAAAGCAAAGTTCCAATGTGTCTGTACAAGCTCGAAAAGGAGTAAAGCCATTTTACTCATTCCTCCTCTTGGGATCCAGTACCAACCTGATTTCCCAAGTCTACTTGCATATTGAAAGGTCCTATGACCATTGTAACATTGTCTTTCTTACATGCCGATTGTGTAATCCTAATGTCATTTGTGCCTTACACCCTGACTACGATGCAGAGGCCAGTAGGTATCTCCCATCAGGTTATTTTTACCTTTGCAGTCTCTTAACTCTACCCTCAGGAATCTATATAATCTGATCCTAGGTCACTTCTTGTTAAGGATTGGATTTCATTCCATAGCAACAGTCACCCCCCCCCCCCCCCCCCCCCCCGACCACCTGCCCGTCACTACCAGAGGATGTGTATCTGTAACTGATCAGCTCCAAGCTCTGTTCCTGTCAACCATAACTCTGTGATGCGCACAACGTTCTACCTGACAATTTCTAATGGTGCTATAAGCTCATCCACCTTATTTCATAATACTACGTGCATTTAGTTAGATATAACACCTTCAGTTCTGTATTCACACTCCATTTCTCAAAATGGTCCCCATGTTGCCTCGCATTAGACTCTTATCCCTTTCCAAACTTTCTGTCCTATTTCTTATTCTGGAGACTTTGGTAACTTCTCCGACCTTCATGCTTAATTTTATCCACACTTTCTAATCTGTTGAACCCACCCTATGCCAGTTGTTCATGGCCCAGGTAGCAATCCAGAGATTATTAACTTTTTGGTTCTGCTTTTTAATTTAGTTCCTAGTTGCTCAAATTCCCTCAGCAGAACCTCTTTCCTTGTTTTACCTATGTTGTTGCTACCATAATGGACCACGGCAACTGGATCTTCCCCCTCTAAATTCCACTCTAAATTCCTCTGCAGGTCAAAGGAGATGTCCCAAACCCAGGCAGCAGGCAGATAATTCAGGACTCTTGATCATTGCAACAGGGAATTGTGTCTATTCCCCTAAATATACTTTCCCCAATTGCAACTAGGTGTCTCTTTTGCCCCTCCTCTTAAATGATCCACTGAGCCATAGTTAGGTTGCTCATCTTCCCTTCCACTCCAATCTCATCCACACAGGCAGCAAGACTCAGACCTGATAAGGGCCTGTCCCACTCTGTGATTTTTTTCGCCGACTGCCGGCGTCATTGACTGACGTACCAGGTCGCCGAAAAAGCGTTAAGTTGTACGACAAGCTACGACACAAGCTGCGACAATTTACATCATCCGGTATCACAAATATTTGGGACCTGGGACAACCACAACAGCGACAACCTACAACAATCTATGACAGAACCAGGGGCCACAGTTTAAGAATAAGGGGTAAGGCATTTAGAATGGAGATGAGGAAAAACATTTTCTCACCAGAGTTGTGAGTCTGTGGAATTCTCGGCCGGTTCTCTGGATACTTTCAAGAGAGAGTTAGATCCGTATCTTGACACAGGCATTGTCGCCGGTTGACGTATGATGACGCAGGTTGTCGCAAAAGGAATTCGCTGAGGTCATGATCTTGTGACATCGTACGTCACCTTGCGTCATCCTGGCGACAACCTCAGACAGCACGTACGACAGGAGACGACAGGCAACGTCAAGCCCACTGTCGCCGTAAGGTTTTGAACATTTCAAAATACAGCGACGACAAGGAAAAAGTGAGGACACTTGCGGAGACGGCTCACGACAACACAGGCGTCAGCCCGCTTCACACCCCAACCATGAGGTGACAGCCTATTTTTCAGCTGTCGCCGAAGAAAGTCACCAAGTGGGACGGGCTTTAGATAAGCTCAAGCGGAGGCTCAGCCAACACTTAGTTTAGGTTAGTTTATTTTTGTCACGTATACCGAGGTACAGTGAAAAGCTTTTGTGTTTGGTATGTTATTCAGTCGAAAAGACTATACATGAAGATGATCAAGACATCCCCAAATATAGATGGATTCAATGGATGGGAGGTTGGTTTGTGTGATGGTCTGGGCTACGTGCAAAACTTACTGCAATTTATTGTGGTCTTGGCTGGAGCTGTTCCTAAACCATGCTGTGATGCATCCCGATAAAATGCTTTCTCAGCACAACTGTCGATGTTGGTGAGGGTTGTTGTCCATTCCTAACACTCACTGTGTTTAAAAAAAATGTGCCTCACATATTTCTTTAAACTTTGCCCTTCTCATGTTAAAGCTATGTCCTCTAGTATTTGATTTCTCCTTTCTGCAACAAAGATTTTGACATGTAGATACGTACGCTATCTGTGTGTCTCATAATTCTATACATTTCTATCAGGTCTCCCCACAACCTCTAGTGTACCAGGGAAAACAATCCAAGTCTGTTCAACATCTCCTTGTACCTAATGCCTCTCTGCACCCTCTCCAAGCCTCCACATCCTTCCTGTAATGTGGGTGACCAGAACTGCACACAGCCCTCCAAATAAAGTTCCATTGAAGGACCATCAATAGTAATAGACACAATTTTCCAGTCTGTTTATTTTAGAGTCATGGAGCCATGCTGCACGGAAATAGGCCCTTTGCTCCTAATTGCCCATGCTGACCAAGCTGCCCCACCCACACTAGTCCCGCCTGCCTGCGTTTGACCCACATCACTCTAAACATTTCATAGTCATAGAGTGATACAGTGTAGAAACAGGCCCAATTTGCCCACACTGACCAACATGTCCCAGCTACACTAGTCCTACCTGCCTGTGTTTGGTCCATATCCCTTCAAACTTGTCCTATCCATGTACCTGTCCAAATGTTTTTTCATAAACATTGGGATAGTCCCAGCCTCAAATACCTCCTCTGGCAGCTTGTTCCATACACCCATTACCCTTTGTGTGAAAATGTTACCCCTGAGATTCCTATAAAATCTTTTCCCCTTCACCTTGAACCTATCTCCTCTGGTCCTCGATTTCCTGCCAATTGCAAACAGTATAGAGCAAGTGCTATTCACATCTCAAATGTTGGGACGTGAATTTCACAAGGGTTAATTTATGATCCTTAAACAATCGTCATGCAGGGTTCACTTGGAACAATGTATGAAGTAGATTTGGAACAGTGGAAAAATACAATACATGAGCCAGGCTTAATATGTCAACATGCAGAATTCTACGTCTGTTACCTAGAATTGGTCACAGCTCAATGACTGACAACTTACAGAATTTCATGTAGATGCAGGACATGTTTAAACTTTACACTTTAGAGATACAGTGCAGAAACAGGCCCTTCAGCCCACCGAATCCTTTGTCCAAAGCAAGCGTTGTCTGCGGAGGGCGCTCAGCATCGCCAAGGACTGCTCTCACCCCAACCATGGACTGTTTACCCTCCTACCATCCGGGAGGCGCTACAGGTCTCTCCGTTGCCGAACCAGCAGGTCCAGGAACAGCTTCTTCCTGGCGGCTGTCACTCTACTCAACAACGTACCTCGGTGATTGCCAATCACCCCCCCCCCCGGACACTTATTATTATTTATTCAAATCATTTGCAATGTCGCTCTTCCAGGGAGATGCTAACTGCATTTCGTTGTATCTGTATTGTACACTGACAATGACAATTAAAATTGAATCTGAATCTGAATCTGAATCCACGCCGACCAGTACGATCACCATGTACACTAACCTATACACATTCGGGGCTATTTCACAACTTGGCAAAGCCAATTAACCTACATACCTGTACGTTTTTGGAGTGCGGGAGGAAACCAGAGCATCCGGAGAAAACCCACACGGACACAGGGAGAACGTACAGACTGCACCCGTAGTCAGGAGCAAACTTGGGTCTCTGGTGCTGTGACTTCTACCATTGCCATCCCATGTTCTGAAAACAATTCCAGTAATGATCATGCAATTAAAAACACATCATTAATAATTGTTCTGAAGGAGAACAATAGTAAATTCTAGCACTAAATAGCACTGATAAATAGCACCTTCACTCATTTTTACAAAGTATTCTACTTTTCATAGAAATTTTGACCATACGTTTTAGAGAAATTTGATTAATAGAATATAGAATAATACAATAGAATAATAGAAATGGCTTTCAATGACTGTGCCAAACTTGATAAACTATTCTCTACTGCATGTGACCAATCACCATTCCTGCATAATTTATGTGCCTATCCAGAACCCTCATAAATACCACTATCATATCTGCCTCCACCACAGCTCCTGACAATATATTCCACCCACCACTCTCTGTGTTCAAATAAATTTCCCTCAAACACCTCCTCTAAACTGTGCCCCTCTCATCTAAAGGCTAACCCCTCTAGTCTTTGAGATTTTTACCCTGGGGAAAAAGGTTCTGATTGTCTACCTTGATCATCTTATGTACTCTATCAGGGTTCCCCTCATGCTCCAGAGAAAACAATCCAAGTTTGCAACATCTTATAGCTAATACCCTGAAATCCAGGCAACATTATGGTAAACTGCTTCTGCCACCCCCGCCAAACCATGTTATGGGGAGACCAGAACAGCATACAATTCACATTTTTCATTTAGTGTATTTTATGAATGTGATTGTAGTGTAATCTCCCTGAATATACCCACGAAACATGAAATTGAAATCAAATTATTTTATAATGTCTCCTGACCTCAGATTGATAAGAACATTTTAATTACAGAACTTGATGACGACAAATGTAAAATAAAACATTGTGTGGAATTGAAGGAAACACAACTTACACTGGCCATGTTGCTTCATTCACAATGCACTCTTGCAGTGCGCCACAGTTAGCTCCTGACCTGGTTCTTGCATCATGTCTTGAATATATCCAGACCACCCCTAATCCTTCTGGGGGGCAACACACGGATAAGGTTGAATGAGCTGGTGTCCAGCCTGTCATTTTCATTGTACACTTGTGAAATTAGTATTTGAATGTGGCATTAAACGATTCGATGATTCAGACACCAGTGAAAGATTTCACATCAGTTGGCACATGCTTTCATGGAATCCATTACTCGCTCGACAAAGACAATCTTAAAAAATAAATGCAGTAACTTTCCTTTTGGTGGATGTTGCTGTATGTTACATGGATGCTGTGTTTATATCTTTAAATCACTGTACTTCAGAAGTAGCTCATTCAGTGCTATATGTGGTAATTTATATTATGAATGAGAATTTCCTTTTCTCTTTTACAGATGATAGTTGGTAACTTTACAGTGATCGTTGTTTCATGATAAAGAATCTTCAATGGTTGGAGGTGTCACTAACCACAAGTACTTCCAAGAAAACTGATCTACCTCAGTTACTTCACTCTCCTGTGGATCGCCTTATACAGGTTGTTGTCCTGTACACACTGTTGCCTTTTTACAATGGTTGCTATGAAAGTATTCAGCAAGCAGTCCAATGCAGGTATTCGGGGATACTGTTATCTATCTTAGTTGCTGTTGTAAGATCTGGATATTTAAATTTAACAATATTTTTATACAGTTATTGTACACAGTTCTGTGCTGTGATTGCACCGTAAGTTCGTATTTTGTATTTATATAAATCTTGTGCATTTATCTGTACATTTTACATTTTATCTTTTTGCAATAATAAAGATTCATTGAAATACTGGCAATCTTCTTCCTTACTTCAATAAAAGCTGCCTAATCTTCTGCAGCTGTCATTCATAGACAATTTAGGTTCAGGGGTCCAGTTATTAAAAAGGTGGTTAATATGGTTAAAAACAAAAGTGGTTACTGAGTTAATGCTGAGAGAAATATGGAAGGCACTATCCCTGCGACACACCGTAGTCACAGGCTTCCAGTCCAAAAAACAACCTTTCACCACCACCTTCTGCTTCCTTTCATGAAGCCAATTCTGTATCCAGTTAGCTCTCTCCGGATCCCATGTGATCTAACCTTCCAGCACAGCCTATCATGCGGAACCTTAACAAGGGCCTCGCATGAGTCCATTTAGACAACATCTACAGCCTTGCCTTCCTCAACCTTCTTGTTTATACATAGAACAGTGCAGCACAGGAACAGGCCCTTTGGCCTACAATGTGCTGAACATGGCACAAATAAGTTAAACTGTTCTCATCTGCCTGTACTTGATCTGATTCCCTCTATTCTTTGCACTTCCGTGTGCTTGCTGGAACAGCACGCAATACACCAAATGCAATGTAATCAAAGTCTTATAGAGTTGCTTCATGACTTCCTGACCCTTATACTGGATATAACAATGAATACAAGTATACCATACACCTTCTTTATTACCCTATCTACTTGTGCTGCCACCTTCCGCGAGCTATGACTCCAAGATCCCGCTGCACATCAATGCTGATAAGGGTCTTGCTATTAACTGTCCACCAACCCTTGACATTCAACGTCCTAAAGTGCAACACCTCACACATGTTTGGTGCTCACAGGCAAACGGTTTGTTTGTATGTATAATTGATTGGAATAAATTGAATCATGATGGAAGTGACAGCCAAGGGTTTGTGTCAAAAGGAACTGCACTTGCTGGTTTATACCGAAGATAGACACAGACTGTGGCACGGTGGCGCAGCGGTAGAGTTACTGCCTTACAGCGCTTGCAGCGCCAGAGACCCGGGTTCGATCTCGACTACGGGTGCTATCTGTGTGGAGTTTGTACGTTCTCCCCGTGACCTGCGTGGGTTTTCTCCGAGATCTTCGGTTTCCTCCCACACTCCAAAGGTATACAAGTATGTAGGTAAATTGGCTTGGTAAATGTAAAAAATGTCCCTCGTGTGTGTAGGATAGTGTTAATGTGCGGGGATGGCTGGTCGGCATAATTCGGTGGGCCGAAGGGCCTGTTTCCACACTGTATCTCTAAACTAAACTAACTGCTGGAGTAATTCAGAGGGTCAGGCAGTATCTGGAGGAAAAAGTTTGGTGATGTTTCGGGTCGGAACGGTTCTTCAGACTGAAAGTAGTAGGGAGGGAACTGGAGGCAGGTAAAGGCCAGAACAGATGACCAATAAAAGCCGGCAACAGATGACCAATGAGGGTTGGAGCTTAGAATGCCCCATACACCCCAACTGTATGATGTGGATTTCTCTCAAGTCGCTTGGGCAGCTTACAACCCAGTGGTATGAACTTCGATTTCTCTCATTTCAAGTAACCCTTGCTCTCCCTCTCTCTCCATAACTTCCCCACCCTGGACTTCCTGCTAGTTCCATTGTTCGCATCCTTGTATCCTTTCATTATCACCTCTTCCCAAGCCAACAATGGGCCATTGTGGGCTCCAACCATCTTTGGTCATCTACTGCCGGCCCTGATTTATTCTGGCCTTTTCCTACTTCCAATTCCGTTCCCTCTCCTTTCTGTCTGAAGGAGGGTCCCGATCCGAAACCCCGTGATAACTCTTTCCCGCCAAACCCAGTCACCTGACTCCGTCCCCGACTGCCGAGGGTTCGCACAGTAAGTGGCCTAACCACCGGGTGGCGCCACATCACCCTGTATCTCCGGAGACGCTGCCTGACCCGCTGAATTACTCCAGCATTTTGTGTCCATATTCACAACCAAGAGTTTGTTTGCCATGGCTATTTCCAGCGGGGTAATTGACTGTCCCATGTGCACAGGGAGAACACGGAGAAGTGACAGTGGGAAGATGAGCCTTGCCCGTAGACAAGGTTTAGCATTAGGAAGGTCAGGCCGGCAGAGGAACAGTTTACAGAAAATGTAGGGTTTTGTATGACAGTAGGAGCTACAATAATTGCAAGATTAAATGCACAATATTGTTCAGCAAATTATTGAAGTTTCTGTCAAATTGAGATTGTGTGCAGGAGCAGAGTAACTGGCCCGTAAACCTATTCTGTCTTTCTGTATGATCAATCGCGTCCTCAAAGCCACTTTATTTCCCAAACCCCGTGAGGATACCTGCGAGCCACCAGCAGACCGGCCTCGCCCGCTGCGGACCGGGAAGCTGCCCTCAGGGACCTGGCACAGCAGGAGTCAGCGAGGGCGGTCGAGAGGAGAGAGGACAGTCACCTCTTCACGGCAGAAGATCACCCTCGCCGTGCTCGGCCATGCCCTGACAGCAGGCCCGGCTCACCCGCCCACAGAGGAGGGAGTGGGACGGAGGGGCGGTAAACAGACGGGCAGAGGGAGGCAGTGCCGGTTCTCGACGGTGGAATGGGCCGCTGGAGGCCCTGCAGCAGCCTGGGACTTCGTTGGCCGCGAGTCTAGTGACTAATGGGGTACCGCAAGGCTCGGTGCTGGGACCGCAGCTATTTACAATATACATCAATGATTTAGATAAAGGGATTCAAAGCAACATTAGCAAATTTGCAGATGACACAAAGCTGGGTGGCAGTGTGAACTGTGAGGAGGATGCTATGAGAATGCAGGGTGACTTGGACAGGTTGGGTGAGTGGGCAGATCCATGGCAGATGCAGTTTAATGTGGATAAATGTGAGGTTATCCACTTTGGTAGCAAAAACAGGAAGGCAGATTATTATCTAAATGGTGTCAAGTTGGGAAAAGGGGAAGTACAACGGGATCTGGGGATCCTTGTTCATCAGTCACTGAAAGTAAGCATGCAGGTACAGCAGGCGGTGAAGAAAGCAAATGGCATGTTGGCCTTCATAACAAGAGGAGTTTAGTATAGGAGCAAAGAGGTCCTTCTGCAGTTGTACAGAGCCTTAGTGAGACCACACCTGGAGTATTGTGTGCAGTTTTGGTCTCCAAATTTGAGGAAGGACATGAGGGAGAGCAGCGTAGGTTTACAAGGTTAATTCCCAGGATGGTGGGACTGTCATATGCTGAGAGAATGGAGCGGCTGGGCTTGTATACTCTAGAGTTTATGAGGATGAGAGGGTATCTTATTGAAACATTTAAGATTATTAAGGATTTGGACACGCTAGAGGCAGGAAACATGTTCCCGATGTTGGGGGAGTCCAGAACCAGGGGCCACAGTTTAAGAATAAGGGGTAAGTCATTTAGAACAGAGGAAACACTTTTTCTCACAGAAAGTTGTGAGTCTGTGGAATTCTCTGCCTCGGAGGGCGGTGGAGGCCGGTTCTCTGGATACTTTCAAGAGAGAGCTAGATAGGGCTCTTAAAAATAGCGGAGTCAGGGGATATGGGGAGAAGGCAGGAACGGGGTACTGATTGGGGATGATCAGCCATGATCGCATTGAATGGCGGTGCTGGCTCGAAGGGCCGAATGACCTAATCCTGCACCTGTTGTCTATTGAGTCACGCCACTAGGCGGTAGAGAGCTCTGCCCGAGCTGTCAGCCTGCCCCTTTTCCGGGGTTACGTCCGCGCCCAAGTGGTATTAGAGAGGAACTGCGCTGTCCCAGTGCTTCCACACCAAGTAAAAATGTCCTTCAATAGTATCCCTAATTTCCTGGAATTTGATGGTATTTTCTGAAATTTTCAAAAATGCTTCCAGCGTGCTATTTGTTGTTGGGGTTTTTTTGCGGGCACACGTTAACAACACGAATAACAATGTAACTGCAATCCCACTGCCCACTGGTAACCTTTCACCACTAGGCTTATCCAGAATTCTACCACTGTGTGAAAAATAATCAAAGGCGCAACTTCCACTGAGAAAGAGAATTCCAAAGACTCATTATTATACGAGAATTTTCCCGAACCGTCTGTGACCCATAGCGCTATATTTAAAGCCCATAGCACTGCAGCCGATAGCGCTTTATTTAGCACCCATAGCGCTGCGGCCAACAGCTCTTTGTTTAAATTCCCACACATTAAACTGACAGCGCTCTGTTTAAACCTTTGAGCGCCAAACCAGCAGTGCTGTTTGTATTACCTTTAAATCCCTTCGCAGGTCGGATGCGGAAATTTACCGAAATTATTCAATTTCTCTAAAATTACCTGAAGACCTCCTGAATTTCGGGTAATTTCCTTCAAAGTGGAAACACTGCCCTGTTCACGGACACCCTGGGGGATTTCCGGGACCACTGGGCACCGCGGAATGCATCCTTAATAAGGATGGGGAAATAGTTGTTTGGGGAAATTTGTTTTACTTGTATTGTGGAGGTGGGTTTGTTTTGAATAATTTTATATTGTACATATTATTGTAAATAGTTGAATAATTAAAATCTAATTAAAAAAAACAAAATAAAAACAAAACACAAAACAAACACAAACCTGGGACAAAACACAAAACAAACACAAACCTGGGACAAAACACAAAACAAACACAAACCTGGGCTGGGTTGGACCAGGTGCCGATCCAAGCAGCCGAGCGCATTGACCGGGCGCGGCCTGCAACTGCACAGAGGATACCACGGCCATGCTTGGCCAGGCCGACCCTACAACGTCACCAGGTCAACGGGCCTTCATGGTCAGGCCTAGAACTCTACACTTACAAGAACTGGGACGACAATGGCGCAAAATCTGGCAATTGTATACTGTCTCAGTGTCCTACTGCTGTACAGTTGTACAAACAGCCTCTTGGCATTCACTCTGCTAATCCCCCTCAGAATTACTTGATGTTGTAGTATTTGTGATGTTGTGTCAACCTTTCTTCATGCATATTCAACTCAAGAATCAACATAGTGTCCCGGGGAGCCACGCAGGCCCGATCCACCCGCCGAACAACCGCTGCGCTGACCAGAACGCCGCCCGGTAGGCCCGACTCGCCCCACAGGCCTCCCAGGGGACAGCGGAGAGACAGTGGGTGAACAAAGGGGGACCTGGTGTGGGTGGAGGGGTGGGGAAGGGTACACTCTGGTTTAGAATCCTCTGCCCAGGGGATAAGCCTGCGTTTGTTTGTTCCGGTGAAGGCGCTGTGCACACGGCAGCCAGACAACTTGTCTCTTTCTTTTTACTTTTTAATTTCAAGTTTTTCGTGTGCCTTGTTGTGTTCGGACTGTTGGCAGATAAATTTCCCTCCGGGGATGAATAATGTTTTACAGTCTTGCTCCATTTAAATAAACATTTGCAAATTCATTTGTTCTTCCCAAGTATTTTCTCACATTGTGCTCCATCTGCCAACTTCACGCCACCCACTTAAACTGCCCATAATATCTCCCTATCAAAAGCATCTACACAAGACGCTGCCTCAAGGAATCCTCCCACCGCTGAGATTGCTGCACAGAGAAAATATTGATAAAACAAACGGAATCATATTGGCTGCACCTAGAGCAGACATAAGCAAAATGGAGCAATATTGGTCAAGAGCTGAGCCTATACAGCAGGAGGAAGAAAATATATTTACCCCTTGCAAGATTCAATTAAATTATAGCTGATGAATCCATCAATCTCTCTTATCCATTTTTCTCCCTCTGGTGACTGAGAGCAAAATCTGTCTCGCAATCACCTGTACTTGTCAAGGCACCTGTAATATAACATGTTGCCAATAGAGCAGCCCAGTACCTGATCAGAAGTATTATCATGGTGTCTTTTGATATGTCTTCATGAATAGCGAAAGGCCTGGATAGAGTGGATGTGGAGAGGATGTTCTTCTAGTGGAAACCAGGACACAGCCTCGGAATAAAAGGACATGCTTTTAGAAAGGAGATGGGTGGTAAATCTGTGGAATTCATTGCCACAGACGGCTGTGGAGGCCAAGTCATTGGGTACTTTAAAAGCGGAGATTGACAGATTCTTAAAAGTACGGGTGTCAAAGAATGGCAGAGTAGATTTGATGGGCCGAACGGCCTAATTCTACTCCTAAGACTCATGAAGTCATGAACTTTTTCTCTCTAGCAGCCCTGGATATAGGTTATGACAAGGCCGGCCCTCTCTGGGCATTGTGTTGGGAGATGTCCATTGATTGAGCTTTCCCTGCGCCCTCCTTGGAAGATGATTGCGTTATCTCTGGGCCTGGCACATGATTACAATCACCAGTCCACAGTGCACAGGTAAAGGATAAAGGGAATAACCTTTTATGCAACGTAAGGTCCAGTAAGGTCCGATTAAAGATAGTCAGAGGGTCTACAATGAGATACGTGGTATGACAAAAAAACCTCTCTAGTTGGTGGTAGGATGGTTCAGTTGCCTGTTAACAGCTGGGAAGAAACTGTCCCTGAATCTGTTTCAATGCTAGTTACCGTGAAATTCTTTTTTTCCCCCTGCAGTTCAGTAACAATCCTATTATACACTGGGCACAATCATACTCAAGAGCAAGAGTGTTAGCTAGTAGATGACACTGAGGCAGTGCACAAGAGTCACCATATTTCGATTCCTGTACTCTTCGGAAAGGGAGGTGCCGTAGTAGTATGGCGGGCTAACCTCTACCTTGAGACCAGGCACCAGCTCTAAGACACCTCCTCATACCTACCCCTTGCCCATGACCCCACGGACAAACACCAGGCCATTATCTTTCAGTCCGCATCGGATTTCATCACCTCTGGCAACCTGCCCTCCACAGCCTTCAACCTTATCATTCCCCAGCCCCGCACTGTCCACTTCTAGCTCGTCCATAATATCCACAAACAGCAGTGGCCTGACTGACCCATCGTCTCTGCCTGCTTCTGCCCCACTCATCTCATCGCCACAATCTCCATGCTACCCCATCCCCCTATCAAATCCCTTCTCCTCTACGTCTGAGACACCTCGCACACCCGTCAACTCTTTCATAACGTTCAGTGTCCAGTCCTCTCATCTTTACCACGAAGGTCCAGTCCCGCTACCCTTCCCTCCGCCACCACAACTGTCTCAAGGTTCCCCATTTTGTCTTTGAACAAGGACCCAACCAGTTTCCCTCCACGAACACTCACCACCTAATGGAACCTGTCCTCACCCTCAACAACTTATCTTCTGACTCCTCTCACTTTCTACAAGTTAAAGGTGTAGCTATGCGCACTTGCATGGATCTGCCTTTTTGTGGCTTATGTCAAACAGTCCGTTTCTACCTCCTCCATAATATCCACAAACAGCAGTGGATTATTGTGTTTATTGTGTGTTTTTGTTATTTTTATTATATGTATGACTGCAGGCACGAAAGGTCTGAATGACAATAAAGGTTCAAGTATTCAAGTTCTTGTTCCAGGTGTACACGAGCTCTATCCCACAACACAAGCTCTATCCCATTGGCTGCATTGACGACTGCGTCAGCGTTGCCACCTGCAACCGTGACGTTATTAACTTCACCACTAACTTCCACCCTGCCCTCAAGTTCACTTGGACTATCTCTGACACCTCCCCTTTCTCGATCTCCCCGTCTCCATCACAAGGGACAGACTATCAACAAACAGCTCTCTGCACTACACTTCCTCTCACGCTGCCTCGTGCAAATACGCTGCCCCCTTCACTCAATTCCTCCCTCTGCCACATCTACTCCCACATGAGGACATTCGAGATGTCCTCATTCTTTAGTGAACATCGTTCCCCCCATTCTGTCATAGATGGATTGTTCCCCCGCATCTCCCCTGTGACCTTTTGGCCTCGCTCCCTCTTCCCCGGGCCCTGACCTTTCACCCCAGCAGCCTCCGCATCCAACATGTCTTCCTTCAACATTTCCATCACCCCTAATGTGATCCCACCACTAATCACATCCTCCCATCTCCACCCCTTTCTGCCTTCCGCAACTCTTTGGATCACTCCCCCCCCCTATCCCGCCCAAGCCCACCTCTCCCCAGATACTGTCCCCTGCAACCGCAGGAGATGTCACACCTGTCATTTATACCTCCTGCCCCAACTCCCTGCAAGGACCCCGACAGTCCTTTCAGGTGAGGCAGAGGTTCACTTGTACCTCCTCCAACATCATCTGCTGTATTCCTTGTTCCTGATGCGGGCTCCTGTACATCTGCGTAGACTCACAAAAACGCTTTCGCTGAACTTTTGCATTCGGTCCGACAAAGCCAACTGGATCTCCCGATTGTTAATAGTGAAAGGCTTGGATGGAGAGGATGTGGAGAGAATGTTTCCACTTGTGGGAGAGTCTAGGATTAGAGATCACAGCCTCAGAATCAAAGACGTTCCTTTAGGAAGATGTGGAGGAATTTCTTTAGTCAGAGGGTGGTGAATCTGCGGAATTATTTGCCACAGAAGGCTGTAGAGGCCAAGCCAGTGGATATTTTTAAGGGAGAGATAGATAGATTCTTGATTAGTACAGGTGTCAGAGGTTATGGGGAAAAGGCAGGAGAATGGGGTTAGGAGGGAGAGATAAATCAGCCATGATTTCACCTGTTTTTTTCTTGTTTCTTGTCCCCCTCATCCTCCCACCCCCATCCCCCCATCCCCCATCCCCCCATCACCCCCCCCCCCCATCCCCCACCCCCACACTACAATCAGCCTGAAGATGGGCCCTGATGCACAATTTCCCCTATCCGTGTTCTCCAGAGATGCTGCCTGACCCGCTGAGTTTCTCCAGCACTCTGTGTCTACCTTCTGTACCCTTCAAATTTATTTGCTAAAAATGTTAAAACTGATTGGCACTAGAGTTACAACATGTTTTAAATATTAGCGTGGAGCTCGGCTTGAAGAATTGTTTTTGGCAAGATATTTGCTGAATACACTATCAGGAGTCAAGGCTGAGGCTGAGTCATCGATCCAGGGACAGGAGCTTTGAAAGTGAATCACACACAGAGAGCATATTTACTGTGTCACACACAGCACACACACACACACACAGCACACACAGCACACATCTATGTACCAGACAGCACCAGAAAAGGCCCTTCGGCCCACCGGATCTGAGTCCAACAATAATACCAAGGGCGGCAGGGTGGTGCAGCGGTAGAGTTGCTACCTCACAGCGCCAGAGACCAGGGTTTGATCCTGACTATGGGTGCTGTCTGTACGGAGTTTGGGCGGGAGTTTGGGTGCTCCGGTTCCCTCCCATGTCCCTCGTTTGTAGGATAGTGCTGGTGTAACAGGGATCACTGGTCGGTACACACTTGATGGGCCCAAGGGCCTATATCCGTGCTGTATCTCTAAATTAAACTAAACAAAACCATCTCTTCTCTGCTGCACATAATCCGTACTCCTCCATTTCCTGTATATCCATGTGCCCGTCCAACAGACTCTGGTGCCATCTTGAGGCTGTCAGAGGATCAGCAGAGGCTGCAGAGTGGAGTGTGGTCTGTGGTCTGCCCCGTCATCCACACAGAAGATTCTCATAGAAACATAGACAATAGGTGCAGGAGGAGGCCATTCGGCCCTTTGAGCTTCAATATGATCATGGCTGATCATCCAAAATCAGTACCCCGTTCTGACATTTTCCCCATAGCCCTCGATTCCTTTCGCCCTAAGAGCTAAATCTAACTCTCTCTCGAAACCATCCAGTGAATTGGCCTCCACTGCCTTCTGTGGCAGACATTTCCACAGATTCACAACTCTCTGGGTGAAAAGGTTTTTCCTCATTTCAGTCCTAAATGGCCTACCCCTTATTCTTAAACTGTGACCCCTGGCTCTGGACTCCCCTAACATGGGGAACATTTTTCCTGCATCTACCCTGTCCAATCCTCTAAGAATTTTAAATGTTTCTATAAGATATCCTCTCATCCTTCTAAATTCCAGTGAATACAAGCCCAGTTGTCTCATACTTTCCTCGTATGTCAGTCCCGCCATCCTGGGAACCTACGCTGTACTCCCTCAATAGCAATAATGTCCTTCCTCAAATTAGGAGACCAAAACTGCACACAGTACTCCAGGTGCGACCTCACCAGGGCCCTGTTCAGCTGCAGTTGGGCCTCATTGCTCCTAAGCTCAAATCCTCACACAATGAAGGCCAACATGCCATAAGCTTTCTTCACTGCCTTCTGTACCTGCATGCTTACTTTCAGTGACTGATGTACAAGCACACCCAGGTCTCATTGCACCTCCACATATTCTAATCTGACACCATTCAATAATAATCTGCCTTCCTGGTCTTGCCACCAAGAACTCCTCTTTAGTCATGATGACTGGCACTGCTTTTAAAAATTATTAATTGCCAGGTAACTAAATATATTAAAAAAATACTTAAAGCAAATGAGTAAACTTTGCACAATTGTTGACCCATCAGACTAACCCTTCAGTCGCGCAGCGAGTAGTGTTGCTGCCTCACTGCGCCAGAGTCCCGGGTTCAATCCTAGGCTCGGGTGCTTCAGTTTCCTCCCACATCCCAAAGTTGTGCAGATTTGTAGGTTAATTGGCCCTCTGTACATCGCCTTTAGTGTTTTGGGAGTTGATGAGAACGTGGAGCAACATAGAGCTAGTGTGATGGGTGGGCTGAATCTCTGCACTGGGTGGGTTGAATCTCTGGACTGGGTGGGTTGAATCTCTGGACTGGGTGGGCTGAAGGACCTGTTTCTCAAAACTAAACTAATCAAATTTACCTTTAGACAGGAGAGAGGGGTAAGCATTAAATAAGCTTTGTTCATCAGGGTTAAAAGCCATGTGTGATCAGACAGAGTATTTGGTGTAGTTAGGGCAACATTTAAAGAGTTGCCCGATTTTGACAGAGCTAAAAGGTTCAACAAAATAGAACAGCACGTCACGCAGATAAAGATGGCTGTAGGAAGAGTCTCATGTGGAACACAAACACTAGCTTGCATAAGTGGAAGTGAATGGCTTGAATATGACTATTGATTATTTGCAAACAATGATTTCACCAGCGAGCAATACATGCAAAATGGCAAGTCATTTTTGCAGAATAGTCTCATTGTGCTCCAGGGACCCAGCCTGGCGATATGCTTTAATAACACACTGCTGCATTGAATTGGGGAAATCTAACACGGATGAAATGAAAATAGACTTTATGCTATTGCATGACAAATTACTTTCCGCATGCTGCCAACCAAAAGTACATCAGCATTGTTCATGCACTCGCTAAAAGAAGAATCCCAAGTGAAAATAGATCCATATTGTAGTTTAGCGCACTTGCAGAAGTCTTGGGAAAGACTGCCATCTACTGGAGATAGAAACAAAGAACTACAGATGGTGGTTAATACAAAATGCTCAGCGGGACAGGCAGCATCGCTGTAGAACAGGACTAGATGACGTGGGTACACAAAATTGCTGGGGAAACTCAGCGGGTGCAGCAGCATCTATGGAGCGAAGGAAATAGGCGACGTTTCGGGCCGAAAGCCTTCTTCAGACTGATGGGGGGTGGGAAAAGAAAGAAGGAAAAGGGGAGGAGGAGGAGGAGCCCGAGGGCGGGCGGATGGGAGGGTGGGAGGAGACAGCTAGAGGGTTAAGGAAGGGGAGGAGACAGCAAGGGCTAGCCAAATTGGGAGAATTCAATGTTAATGCCATAAGGACGCAAGATCCCCAGACGGAATATGAGGTGCTGTTCCTCCAATTTCCGCTGTTGCTCACTCTGGCAATGGAGGAGACCCAGGACAGAGAGGTCGGATTGGGAATGGGAGGGGGAGTTGAAGTGCTGAGCCACCGGGAGGTCAGGTAGGTTATTGCGGACTGAGCGGAGGTGTTCGGCGAAACGATCGCCCAACCTACGCTTGGTCTCACCGATGTAAATCAGCTGACAACTAGAGCAGCGGATGCAGTAGATGAGGTTGGAGGAGATAACGGTGAACCTTTGTCGCACCTGGAACGACTGCTTGGGACCTTGAATGGAGTCAAGGGGGGAGGAGAAGGGACAGGTGTTGCATTTCTTGCGGTTGCAACGGAAAGTGCCCGGGGAGGGGGTGGTGCGGGAGGGAAGGGAAGAATTGACGAGGGAGTTGCGGAGGGAGCGGTCTTTGCGGAAGGCAGACATGGGGGGAGATGGGAAGATGTGGCGAGTGGTGGGGTCACGTTGGAGGTGGCGGAAATGGCGGAGGATTATGTGTTGTATTTGCCGGCTGGTGGGGTGAAAGGTGAGGACCAGAGGGACTCTGCCCTTGTTGCGTGTGCGGGGATGGGGAGAGAGAGCAGTGTTACGGGGTATGGATGAAACCCTGGTGTGAGCCTCATCTATGGTGGCGGAGGGGAATCCCCGTTCCCTGAAGAACGAGGACATTTCCGATGCCCTGGTATGAAATGTCTCATCCTGGGAACAGATGCGGCGTAGGCGGAGGAATTGTGAGTAAGGGATGGAGTCTTTACAGGGGGCAGGGTGGGAAGACGTGTAGTCCAGATAGCCATGTGAGTCAGTGGGTTTGTAATGTATGTCGGTCAGGAGTCTGTCCCCTGCGATGGAAATGGTGAGGTCAAGGAATGGTAGGGAAGTGTCGGAAATCGTCCAGGTGTATTGGAGTGCCGGATGTAAGTAGGTTGGGCGATCGTTTCGCCGAACACCTCCGCTCAGTCCGCAATAACCTACCTGACCTCCCGGTGGCTCAGCACTTCAACTCCCCCTCCCATTCCCAATCCGACCTCTCTGTCCTGGGTCTCCTCCATTGCCAGAGTGAGCAACAGCGGAAATTGGAGGAACAGCACCTCATATTCCGTCCTTAAGGCATTAACATTGAATTCTCCCAATTTGGCTAGCCCTTGCTGTCTCCTCCCCTTCCTTAACCCTCTAGCTGTCTCCTCCCATCCGCCCGCCCTCAGGCTCCTCCTCCTCCTCCCCTTTTCCTTCTTTCTTTCCCCCCCCCCACCCCCCATCAGTCTGAAGAAGGGTTTCGGCCCGAAACGTCGCCTATTTCCTTCGCTCCATAGATGCTGCTGCACCCGCTGAGTTTCCCCAGCAATTTTGTGTACCTTCGATATTCCAGCATCTGCAGTTCCCTTTTGAACACCAGGACTAGATGACGTTTCAGGTTCAGGCCCTTCTTCAGACTGTCTTGAACCGAAACATCACCGATCCATGTTCAGCCTGAAGAAGAGTCTCGACCCGAAACGCCACCCATTCCTTCTCTCCAGAGATGCTGCCTGACCCGCTGAGTTACTCCAGCATTTTGTGTCTATCTTCGATTTAAACCAGCATCTGTGGGTCCTTCCTCTACCCATGTCCTGTGGTTCTCGATTCTCCTACTCTGGGGAAGAGACTCTGTGCATCTATCTGATCTATTCCTCTCATGATTTTGTACCCCTCTATATCATGTTGCCATTCGGGTTCATGCAGGTGTGGCCATTCTGGGGGAGTCAGCGGGCACACCGGCTCTGCCACACCATGGGCCGCTGCCAACCAAGCCACCCGTCCACGTCCACACGCTCGGTGGAACAGGAGCTGAGACTGGGAACTGTACCGCCCTTGCCCCCACCCTCTGCAATTGCAAACAACCCCACTCTCCTGCTGACCTAACCCACCCATCCCATCCCCCCCCCCCCCCCCCCCCCCCCCCCCCACCTTTCCCTCCCAACTCCAGTCCTGTCCCGACCCCCTGGGAAACTGAAGGGAGCGACAATCAACGGGGGGGGGGGGGGGGGTCAGGTTAAACAGCTGTGCATGGAGCCCGCCACCGGAGTCGTGTATAACTGCCTGGGCTGCCTGAGGGTGGCAGATGCACCCTGCCCGTGGAGTGGCCGCGGAGTGGCCGCGGAGAGACTACGGGGGGAGTACCTCACTCTGACTGTGATAGGCAGAGACAGAGGCACGCGCACACACACAGTGTGGAGTTCCTCTGACTGACTAACTGTCTGTGTGTTGGTGTGGGGGGTGGGACAGAGAGAGAGAGAGACACACACACACACACAAGCAGCGTGGTGTACCTTTAACTGTGTGTGTGGGAGAGAGAGACAGAGGCAGACACACACACACAATGGGCAGTGTGTACCTCTGTGTGTGTGTGTAGGGGAGAGAGAGACACAGAGACAGTGTGGACCTCTGACTGTGTAGGAAGGAGAGAGGGGGAGAGAGACAGAGTGAGAGAGAGAGAGAGGCACAGAGGCAGTGTGATGAAGGGAGTGACAATCAACTGCTGCCAGCCCGCTGAGTTAAAGAGTTCCCACGGTAAGGTAAACGCACGGGCCATTACGTTCTTACAATGAGTTAAAATGTTTCAATTCTTAACCACAAGAGTAAATTGACTCGTGGAAAACTTTAAATATGTTTGATTTTTTTCAAGAGTTGATAAGTTTCACGGGTACCTGCCGTTAGCGCCACGAGTCTCTAAATTGCGTCCACGCATTTGAAGTACTGCGTGCAGTTTAGGGTTGCCGATTGTCCCGTATTAGCTGGGACATCCCGTATATTGGGCTAAATTGGTTTGCCCTGTACGGGACCGCCCTTGTCCCGTATTTGACTGCTACTACTCAGGTCGAGGGGGCTGTCGTGTAGGAGCGTCGCGTCCGGCCCTGCTTCACCCGTCCCAACATAGTGCAGCCCATGGAGTGCAGCAGCAGTGCCTCGCCCGTGGCCCCGTCGGTCGGCAGCCCGGCCAGCTGTACGACCTTCGGACCTTCGCTTACCGCCGACACCACCACCCCTCCTTCTCATGGCCGATCATCGGGTCATGAGTTGGATGGGGTGCCGGACTTTGCGCGCGACATCGCGCAGCCCTGGCCAAAACTCCTCAGCTGGCCCGCCGGCTGGGCTTTGTGTGCAGTCCAGTACCCGGGCCAACTCATCATTCACCTAGCCACGGCCGAGTTGGTCAATGAATTGGCATTGGGAATTTGTCCCTTATTTTGACCTATGTCCCATATTTGGGAGTGAGAAAGTTGGCAACCCTAGTGCAGTTAGATACATAGGCAATAGGCGCAGGTGTAGGCCATTCTGCCATTCGAACCAGCACCGCTATTCAACGTGATCATAGCTGATCACCCATTATCAGTACCCCGTTCCTACCTTCTCCCCAT
Organism: Amblyraja radiata; assembly: GCF_010909765.2. Taxonomy (NCBI): domain Eukaryota; kingdom Metazoa; phylum Chordata; class Chondrichthyes; order Rajiformes; family Rajidae; genus Amblyraja; species Amblyraja radiata. The sequence goes on from NC_045987.1 coordinate 27,909,527, forward strand.
ATCCCTTGATTCCACTAGCCCCAAGAGCTCTATCTAAATCTCTTTTGAAAGCATCCAGTGAATCGGCCTCCACTGCTCCCTGAGGCAGAGAATTCCACAAATTGACAACTCCCTGTGTGAAGAAGTATTTCCTCATCTCAGTTCTAACAGGCCTACTCCTTATTCTTAAACTATGACCTCTGGTTCTGGAATCCCCCAACATTGGGAACATGTTTCCTGTATGTCGCATGTATAATCCCTTAATAATTTTATATGTTTTTATAAGATCCCATCTCATCCTAAATTCCAGGTGTAGCTCACCAGGGCCCTGTACAACTGCAGAAGGATCTCTTTGCTCCTTTACTCAACTCCTCTTGTTATGAAGGCCAACATGCCATTCACTTTCTTCACTGTCTGCTGTACCTGCAAGCTTACTTTCAGTAACTGATGTACAAGGACACCAGGTCTTGTTGTACTTCCCCTTTTCCTAAACTGACACCATTCAGCTAATACTCTGCCCTCCTGTTCTTGCCACCAAAGTGGATAACCTCACATTTATCCACATTATACAGCATCTGCCCACTCACCCAACCTGTCCAAGTCACCCTGCATTCTCATAGCATCCTCCTCACAGTTCACACTGCCACCCAGCTTTGTGTCATCTCCAAATTTGCTGATGTTACTTTTAATTCCTTCATCTAAATTATTGATGTGTATTGTAAATAGCTGCGGTACCAGCACCGATCCTTGCGGTACCCCACTAGTCATTGCCTGCCATTCTGATAGGGACCCATTAATCCCTACTCTTTGTTTCCTGTATGCGAACCAATTTTCTATCCCCAATACCATGTACTCTAATTTTGCCCACCAATCTCCTATGTGGAACCTTATCAAAAGCTTTCTGAAAGTCCAGGTACATTACAACTCATTCACTGCTGCCTCGACGCATTGTGGCCGGGGAGGGAAGTAGCTTGGATGGCTGCGAGCGGTCGTTGGGACTGGACAGTGAAACCGACCGCCATCTCAGCGCCTTCTGCCGCCCTGCTCACATCTGGCACTGCGGGCGGTGGAGGTTACTCCTGTGTCAGCGCGATCAAGGGACCAATTGAGGCTACTCGCGCTGACACAGGACTAAGCTCCATCGCCCGCACTGCCAGAGGTGAGCGGGCCGGCAGAAGGCGCTGAGATCCCGGTGGCAGCTCGCAGCCACCCGAGCTACTTCCCTCCCCAGCCACAATGTGGTGGCTTCGTGCCCGGAGCGCCGCGGCAGCGGTGAGCGAGTGAGTTACTGGCATGATCCCCGACCCCCTCCTTCTCAATGCTCCTGCCCTCCCTGCAACTTTACCCCTGGCCATACTCCCCACAAGCTGTTTAAGGAACTCTCTCCCCCAATTGGTCCCTTGAACTAATATTGTCATTCAATAAGATCACAACTGATTCAACTTGTCCCGGTGTGCTCCCGTTTTTCCCACCATCTCTCCACCTGCCATCACCCTCCACCCCCCACCCATTCATTCATTCAGAATGGAGGAGATCTGGAAGCCTTGGGAAAATTAAATAGTCACTTTATTTATTTATTTATTTATTTATTTGAGCGTGAGAAATTCTACGCCCCGCCAACCTTCTTTCCAAATTTACAACTCAAAATGGGGGTGCGTCTTTGATGCAGGTGCATCTCATTGCCAGGAAATACGGTACTTTATTGAGAGATATGGCTTTTGAAGACTTTATAAAAGCCGACTAACTGCCTACCCTGAGTAATTACTCACGGCACATACCTGGGGCCCCCTCTTTCACCCCCCCTCTTTAACAGTTCAAGGCCGATTCAAACCCCTCGATTCGAGGGGGCGAAGTTGAAGTTGCCGTTGCGGGAGCTCCCTGAAAATCAGTCTCCCACCAGGGACCTGCGAGCTCCTGACTCCATCGTCCACAGGGCCCGCGGCCGAAGCTCCGAAGTCGGGACGTAGCCGCAGCACCACCACAGCCCCCGTAATCAGTCAGATAGTAAGTCCACAGGCTCTACGACTGGAGCCCTCAGGTTGGTTCCGGTTGGAGGCCGCCAGCTCCACAATGTTAGGCCCCAACGACAACGGGGACACGACAGGGAAATGTCGCATCCCCCCCTTCAGGGAAGAGATTAAAAAGTTCCCCGCCCCCACATATACACACAGTTAAAAATAAACCTAAAACATATACCCAACAAGACAAAAAGAAAAGACAGACGGACTGCAGGCGAGTCGCTGCCACATCTATGTAACATAAACAAGGATCACTCACATCCCTCTCTCCTTTGTCCCCTCTGACGTCAGGCAGCAGATACAATTTTGAAAGCACACACCACCAGATTAAAGGCAGCTTGTCACCACGGTTATGAGACTCTTGAACGGAGCTCTCAGAAGCTAGAGGTGAATTCCCAATCTTCCAACCCACTTTATTGTGCTCCTTGCACTTTCTTTTAATCTGCACTTGAAACATGATATTCTGTACTCTTCTCTTCTGAATGACTTGATGTATCTACCTTTGATATGATCGCCTGGATAGCAGCACAACACTATCTCAGAGCATGGACAATCCAGGAAGACAATTCTATTGGTTCTCAGACAGCGTTAAAGATTGTAGGAGAGGGAGAACAGGAAATTATAGCCCGATATCAACAGTAGGGAAAATGTTGGAATCTAGTGTTATTGAAATGGTCCACCACGTCATTATTAAACAGCATAGCCTAGGGGTAATATATGGGCATGGACTGAGGATTGGTTTACAGATAGAAAAGAGTAGGAATGAGTGGTTAATGTTCAGGTTGGGAGTCTATGATCATGGGAGTGCTCCAGTCGCACCCTGCTCATGCATGATCTGCAATGTTTTGGACGAGGGGAGTCACAGCTCCAAAACAGGCCCTTCAGCCCATGGAGTTCGCGCAGATTAACGATCACCCTGTACACTAACATTTTAGAAACATAGAAACATAGACATAGAAATTATGTGCAGGAGTAGGCCATTCGGCCCTTCGAGCCTGCACTGCCATTCAATATGATCATGGCTGATCATCCAACTCAGTATCCCGTACCTGCCTTCTCTCCATACCCTCTGATCCCCTTAGCCACAAGGGCCACATCTAACTCCCTCTTAAATATAGCCAATAAACTGGCCTCAACTACCCTCTGTGGCAGAGAGTTCCAGAGATTCACCACTCTCTGTGTGAAAAAAGTTCTTCTCATCTCGGGTTTAAAGGATTTCCCCCTTATCCTTAAGCTGTGACCCCTTGTCCTGGACTTCCCCAACATCGGGAGCAATCTTCCTGCATCTAGCCTGTCCAACCACTTAAGAATTTTGTAAGTTTCTATAAGATCCCCTCTCAATCTCCTAAATTCTAGAGAGTATAAACCAAGTCTATCCAGTCTTTCTTCATAAGACAGTCCTGACATCCCAGGAATCAGTCTGGTGAACCTTCTCTGCACTCCCTCTATGGCAATAATGTCCTTCCTCAGATTTGGAGACCAAAACTGTACGCAATACTCCAGGTGTGGTCTCACCAAGACCCTGTACAACTGCAGTAGAACCTCCCTGCTCCTATACTCAAATCCTCTTGCTATGAAAGCCAACATACCATTCGCTTTCTTCACTGCCTGCTGCACCTGCATGCCTACTTTCAATGACTCGTGTACCATGACACCCAGGTCTCGCTGCATCACCCCTTTTCCTAGTCGACCACGATTTAGATAATAGTCTGCTTTCCTGTTTTTGCCACCAAAATGGATAACCTCACATTTATCCACATTATACTGCATCTGCCAAACATTTGCCCACTCACCCAGCCTATCCAAGTCACCTTGCAGTCTCCTAGCATCCTCCTCACAGCTAACACTGCCCCCCAGCTTCGTGTCATCCGCAAACTTGGAGATATTGCCTTCAATTCCCTCATCCAGATCATTAATATATATTGTAAATAGCTGGGGTCCCAGCACTGAGCCTTGCGGTACCCCACTAGTCACTGCCTGCCATTGTGAAAAGGACCCGTTTACTCCTACTCTTTGCTTCCTGTTTGCCAGCCAGTTCTCTATCCACATCAATACTGAACCCCCAATGCCGTGTGCTTTCAGTTTGTATACTAATCTCTTATGTGGGACCTTGTCAAAAGCCTTCTGGAAGTCCAGATACACCACATCCACTGGTTCTCCCCTATCCACGCTACTAGTTACATCCTCGAAAAATTCTATAAGATTCGTCAGATATGATTTACCTTTTGTAAACCCATGCTGACTTTGTCCAATGATTTCACCACTTTCCAAATGTGCTGCTTTCCCATCTTTAATAACGGACTCTAGCAGTTTCCCCACTACCGATGTTAGACTAACTGGTCTGTAATTCCCCGTTTTCTCTCTCCCTCCCTTCTTAAAAAGTGGGGTTACGTTTGCTACCAGCCAACCCTCAGGAACTACTCCAGAATCTAAAGAGTTTTGAAAGATTATTACTAATGCATCCACTATTTCTGGAGCTACTTCCTTAAGTACTCTGGGATGCAGCCTATCTGGCCCTGGGGATTTATCGGCCTTTAATCCATTCAATTTACCCAACACCACTTCCCGGCTAACCTGGATTTCACTCAATTCCTCCAACTCCTTTGACCCGCGGTCCCCTGCTATTTCCGGCAGATTATTTATGTCTTCCTTAGTGAAGACGGAACCAAAGTAGTTATTCAATTGGTCCGCCATATCCTTGTTCCCCATGATCAACTCACCTGTTTCTGACTGCAAGGGACCTACATTTGTTTTAACTAATCTCTTTCTTTTCACATTTTACTACATACTAGGGACAATTTTTACCAAAGCCAATTAATCTATAAACAGTACCTTCTCTGCCTGCTTCAAAGTCTCCACTATTGTCCCTTTACCCAAAAAGGCAAGGATTAGAAACATAGAAACATAGAAAATAAGTGCAGGAGTAGGCCATTCAGCCCTTCGAGCCTGCACCGCCATTCAATATGATCATGGCTGATCATCCAACTCAGTATCCTGTACCTGCCTTCTCTCCATACCCCATGATCCCTTTAGCCACAAGGGCCACATCTAACTCCCTCTTAAATACAGCCAATGAACTGGCCTCAACTACCTTCTGTGTCAGAGAATTCCACAGATTCACCACTCTCTGTGTGAAAAATGTTTTCCTCATCTCGGTTCTAAAAGATTTCCCCCTTATCCTTAAACTGGGACCCCTTGTCCTGGACTTCCCCAACATCGGGAACAATCTTCCTGCATCTAGCCTGTCCAACCCCTTAAGAATGTTGTAAGTTTCTATAAGATCCCCCCTCAATCTTCTAAATTCTAGCGAGTACAAGTCGAGTCTATCCAGTCTTTCTTCATATGAAAGTCCTGACATCCCAGGAATCAGTCTGGTGAACCTTCTCTGTACTCCCTCTATGGCAAGAATGTCTTTTCACAGATTAGGAGACCAAAACTGTATGCAATACTCCAGGTGTGGTCTCACCAAGACCCTGTACAACTGCAGTAGAACCTCCCTGCTCCTATACTCAAATCCTTTTGCTATGAATGCTAACATACCATTCGCTTTCTTCACTGCCTGCTGCACCTGCATGCCGACTTTTAATGACTGGTGTACCATGACACCCAGGTCTCGTTGCATCTCCCCTTTTCCTAATCGGCCACCATTCAGATAATAATCTACTTTCCTGTTTTTGCCGCAAAAGTGGATAACCTCACATTTATCCACATTATACTGCATCTGCCATGCATTTGCCCACTCACCCAGCCTATCCAAGTCACCTTGCAGCCTCCTAGCATTCTCCTCACAGCTAACACTGCCCCCCAGCTTCGTGTCATCTGCAAACTTGGAGATGTTGCATTCAATTCCCTCGTCCAAATCATTAATATATATTGTAAATAGCTGGGGTCCCAGCACTGAGCCTTGCGGTACCCCACTAGTCACTGCCTGCCATTGTGAAAAGGACCCGTTTACTCCTACTCTTTGCTTCCTGTTTGCCAGCCAGTTCTCTATCCACATCAATACTGAACCCCCAATGCCGTGTGCTTTCAGTTTGTATACTAATCTCTTATGTGGGACCTTGTCAAAAGCCTTCTGGAAGTCCAGATACACCACATCCACTGGTTCTCCCCTATCCACGCTACTAGTTACATCCTCGAAAAATTCTATAAGATTCGTCAGATATGATTTACCTTTTGTAAACCCATGCTGACTTTGTCCAATGATTTCACCACTTTCCAAATGTGCTGCTTTCCCATCTTTAATAACGGACTCTAGCAGTTTCCCCACTACCGATGTTAGACTAACTGGTCTGTAATTCCCCGTTTTCTCTCTCCCTCCCTTCTTAAAAAGTGGGGTTACGTTTGCGACCCGCCAACCCTCAGGAACTACTCCAGAATCTAAAGAGTTTTGAAAGATTATTACTAATGCATCCACTATTTCTGGAGCTACTTCCTTAAGTACTCTGGGATGCAGCCTATCTGGCCCTGGGGATTTATCGGCCTTTAATCCATTCAATTTACCCAACACCACTTCCCGGCTAACCTGGATTTCACTCAATTCCTCCAACTCCTTTGACCCGCGGTCCCCTGCTATTTCCGGCAGATTATTTATGTCTTCCTTAGTGAAGACGGAACCAAAGTAGTTATTCAATTGGTCCGCCATATCCTTGTTCCCCATGATCAACTCACCTGTTTCTGACTGCAAGGGACCTACATTTGTTTTAACTAATCTCTTTCTTTTCACATTTTACTACATACTAGGGACAATTTTTACCAAAGCCAATTAATCTATAAACAGTACCTTCTCTGCCTGCTTCAAAGTCTCCACTATTGTCCCTTTACCCAAAAAGGCAAGGATTAGAAACATAGAAACATAGAAAATAAGTGCAGGAGTAGGCCATTCAGCCCTTCGAGCCTGCACCGCCATTCAATATGATCATGGCTGATCATCCAACTCAGTATCCTGTACCTGCCTTCTCTCCATACCCCATGATCCCTTTAGCCACAAGGGCCACATCTAACTCCCTCTTAAATACAGCCAATGAACTGGCCTCAACTACCTTCTGTGTCAGAGAATTCCACAGATTCACCACTCTCTGTGTGAAAAATGTTTTCCTCATCTCGGTTCTAAAAGATTTCCCCCTTATCCTTAAACTGGGACCCCTTGTCCTGGACTTCCCCAACATCGGGAACAATCTTCCTGCATCTAGCCTGTCCAACCCCTTAAGAATGTTGTAAGTTTCTATAAGATCCCCCCTCAATCTTCTAAATTCTAGCAAGTACAAGTCGAGTCTATCCAGTCTTTCTTCATATGAAAGTCCTGACATCCCAGGAATCAGTCTGGTGAACCTTCTCTGTACTCCCTCTATGGCAAGAATGTCTTTTCACAGATTAGGAGACCAAAACTGTATGCAATACTCCAGGTGTGGTCTCACCAAGACCCTGTACAACTGCAGTAGAACCTCCCTGCTCCTATACTCAAATCCTTTTGCTATGAATGCTAACATACCATTCGCTTTCTTCACTGCCTGCTGCACCTGCATGCCGACTTTTAATGACTGGTGTACCATGACACCCAGGTCTCGTTGCATCTCCCCTTTTCCTAATCGGCCACCATTCAGATAATAATCTACTTTCCTGTTTTTGCCGCCAAAGTGGATAACCTCACATTTATCCACATTATACTGCATCTGCCATGCATTTGCCCACTCACCCAGCCTATCCAAGTCACCGTGCAGCCTCCTAGCATTCTCCTTACAGCTAACACTGCCCCCCAGCTTCGTGTCATCTGCAAACTTGGAGATGTTGCATTCAATTCCCTCGTCCAAATCATTAATTTATATTGTAAATAGCTGGGGTCCCAGCACTGAGCCTTGCGGTGCCCCACTAGTCACTGCCTGCCATTGTGAAAAGAACCCGTTTACCCCTACTCTTTACTTCCTGTCTGCCAGCCAGTTCTCTATCCACATCAATACTGAACCCCCAATACCGTGTGCTTTAAGTTTGTATACTAATCTCTTATGTGGGACCTTGTCGAAAGCCTTCTGAAAGTCCAGATATAACACATCCACTGGTTCTCCCTTATCCACTCTATTAGTTACATCCTCGAAAAATTCTATAAGATTCGTCAGACATGATTTACCTTTCATAAATCCATGCTGACTTTGTCCAATGATTTCACCACTTTCCAAATGTGCTGCTATCCCATCTTTAATAACTGATTCTAGCAGTTTCCCCACTACCAGTGTAAGACTAACTGGTCTGTAATTCCCCGTTTTCTCTCTCCCTCCCTTTTTAAAAAGTGGGGTTATATTAGCTACCCTCCAATCCTCAGGAACTACTCCAGAATCTAAAGAGTTTTGAAAAATTATCACTAATGCATCCGCTATTTCTGGGGGTACTTCCTTAAGTACTCTGGGATGCAGCCTACCTGGCCCTGGGGATTTATCGGCCTTTAATCCATTCAATTTACCTAATACCACTTCCCGGCTAACCTGGATTTCACTCAGTTCCTCCATCTCATTTGACCCCCGGTCCCCTGTTATTTCCGGCAGATTATTTATGTCTTCCTTAGTGAAGACAGAACCAAAGTAGTTATTCAATTGGTCTGCCATGTCCTTGTTCCCCATGATCAATTCACCCGTTTCTGACTGCAAGGGACCTACATTTGTTTTAACTAATCTTTTTCTCTTCACATATCTATAAAAACTTTTGCAGTCAGTTTTTATGTTCCCTGCCAGTTTTCTTTCATAATATATTTTCCCTTTCCTAATTAAGCCTTTTGTCCTCCTCTGCGGACTGAATTTCTCCCAGTCCTCTGGTTGGCTGCTTTTTCTGGCTAATTTGTATGCTTCATCTTTTTTTTTGATACTATCCCTGATTTCCCTTGTTATCCACGGATGCACTACCTTCCCTGATTTATTCTTTTGCCAAACTGGATGAACAATTGTTGTAGCTCATCCATGCAGTCTTTAAATGCCTTCCATTGCATATCCACCGTCAACCCTTTAAGAATCAATTGCCAGTCTATCTTGGCCAATTCACGTCTCATACCTTCAAAGTTACCTTTCCATTAAGTTCAGGACCCTTGTTTCTGAATTAACAATGTCACTCTCCATCCTAATGAAGAACTCAACCATATTATGGTCACTCTTGCCCAAGGGGCCACGCACAACAAGACTGCTAACTAACCCTTCCTCATTACTCAATACCCAGTCTAGAATAGCCTGCTCGCTCGTTGGTTCCTCTACGTGGTGGTTTAGATAACTATCCCGCATCCATTCCAAGAAATCCTCTTCCTCAGGACCCTTGCCAATTTGATTCACCCAATCTATATGTAGATTGAAGCCACCCATTATAACTGTTTTACCTTTGTTGCACGCATTTCTGATTTCCTGTTTGATGCCATCCCCTACTCCACTACTACTGTTAGTTGGCCTGTACACAACTCCCACTAACGTTTTCTGCCCCTTAGTGTTTCGCAGCTGCATACTCTCCCCTCTCCTCTACTCTCTCTACACCAACGACTGTACCTCCACAGACACCTGTCAAGCTTCTCAAAGATTGGACTGATCCAGGATGGGAAGGAATCTGCCTACAGACAGGAAGTGACACAGCTGGCGTCCTGGAGCCATCGCAACAACCTGGAGCTCAATGCTCTTAAGAGAGTGGAATTGATTGTAGACTTTAGGAGAGCTCCTCCTCCCCTCACCCCACTCACCATCATCAACACCACAGTCACATATGTGGAGAATTTTAAGTTCCTGAGAACCATCATCTCCAAGGACCTTAAGTTGGAGGCCACCATCGACTCTCCAGACAAAAAGACACAACAGAGGATGTACTTCCTGCAGCAGCTGAGGAAGCACAATCTGCAACAGGCAATGATGGTCCAATTCTATACGGCCATCGTAGAGTCTGTCCTCACCTTCTCCATCATGGTCTGGTTTGGCTCAGCCACCAAGCACGACACCTGGAGGCTGCAGCGAATCGTCCGATCAGCTGAGAAGGTTATTGGCTGCAACCTTCCCTCCATTGACGAACTGTACACTGCAAGGGCCAGGCAGCGAGCGGGTAAGATCACCTCTGACCCCTCTCTTTGAATCACTTCCCTCTGGAAGGCGACTCTGGACAGTCAAAGCCTCCACAATCAGACATATAAACAGCTTTTTTCCACGAGTAGTAGCTCTACTCAATAACCAAAAATTTGTAGCCTCCTTTTGCTCTGGTATTTTATTTAATTCACATGTTTAATCAATAATGTTTAAAGTTTTATGTGTCATTCTTAACTGTCACTGTATGTCATGTTGAAACTTGTGGGCGGAGCACCAAGGCAAATTCCTTGTATGTGAATACCTGGCCAATAAACTTATTCATTCATTCAAATCTGTATGTCTTTGGAGAGTGGGAGGAAACCAAAGCATCCAGAGAAAACATACAAACTCCGTATAGACAGCACCCTTAGTCAGGATTGAACCTGGGTCTCTGGCGCTGTAAGGCAGCCACTCTACTGTTGTGCCACCTTGCCGCCCCTCAGGTGTCCCAGTTTGGGATATGGAGCTAGGAAGCAGGGTGGACAGTGAGGATGAAAATCAAGATGGTGATCACAGATAGTGAATGGCTGCAACTTGCTGAGAATATGGAGGACACATCAATAGGCTTTTAGATATTAATGAGAATCCATTTATTGAGGAATAATGCAGGGAATGGGATTCCTCAATTTAATGAGGGATAAAGTGGCAGGGAAAGGATTCGCTGTGACTTTGTTCGATGGTATAGGATGCAGGGGTGGCTTCATGAACTACTGCTGCTGCCTTTTCAATTCTATTGAAAGCACTGCCTTTCAGTTAGAGATGCAGCATGGGAACAGGATCATCGACCCAGCAAATCTTCAGCAACCATAAAACACCCATTCATTTTACATTAATCGCACTTCTTACTCTCTCATTTCTCATCAACACCCCCCCCCCCCTCCCTCCTCCAAATCCACCATTGAACCTACCATCCTCAGTATGGGCCAGATTTGGAGCATTTTGTTCAGTTTTGGTCATCCTGCAACAGGTGTTGCCAACATTTATGAGGATATTCCCACGACTCGAGGGCCTGAGCTACGGTGAGAGGTTGGGTAGGGTCGGGCTTTCTACCTTGGAGCGCAGAAGGATGAGGGTTGGTCTTATTGAGGTGTTTCCAGATCATGAGGGAATACATAGGGTGAAGACACAGGCTTATACATGAGTTGGGGAATCAAGAACCAGAGGACAAAAGTTCAAATGAGTGGGCAAAGATAGGGAGCCGAGAAGCACCTTTTTCCACACAGTGGGTGGTAGGTGTATGGAACGTGCTGCCAGAGGGGGTAGTTGGGGCAGGTGCTATAACAACATTTAAAAGACACTTGGACAGGTACAAGGATAGGAACGGTTAAGAGGGATATGGGCCACATGCGGGCAGGTGGGACTAGTGTACATGGGGCATCCTGGTCGGCATCGGCAGGTTTCTATGCTGTATCATTTTGACTCCAAGATGGCAGCATGTATACCGATCAAACAGAGTCAAAGTGTTATGGCACGGAAAGATCCAACTTGTCCATACTGCCCAAGATGTCCCATCTAAGTTCATCCATTTTCCTGCATTTAGCAAATATCCCTCTAAACCGTACCAGCCCGAGTATCTGTCCAAATGTTTTTATTGTACCTGCCTCTACCTCCTCTGGCACTTGTTCCATATATCCACGACCTGTATGAAAAGGTTGCCCCTCTCACCTTAAACCTATGCACTCTGGTTCTTAATTCTCTAACCACGGGGGGGTGGGGGTGGGGGAGTACCCTGCATTGACCCAATCCTCCACATGATTTTATAAACCTCTACAAGATCCCCCTCAGCCTCCTGCACCCTTAGGGAATAAAGGCCTAGCTTGCCCAAACCTCTCCCTATAGCCACATAAAATGTATCTGCAACCTTTCCAGCTTAATGCATCTTTCTTACAATAGGCTGACCAAAGCCGATCACAATACTCCAAGCACGGTCTCGATATGTTGTTCAACTGTAACATAACGTCACAATCTCTGCTCAATTGAGCAACAAAAATATATACAATAGCTGTTGGAACTCAACCAGTCATCAGGCACCATTTTTGGAGATATGATGTTTTGGGTCAGGACCTTCTTCAGACTAATGAGTGTGAGTGATGGGAGAAAGCCATAATCTGTGGTAACATTTATATAGTATCGACACACTAATCTGTATCCTCCCTATTAAAGAATTAAATGCAAATGCAAGACTACAGAGTACTACAAATAATTAATTTTTTACTGCTGATTGTATAAAGCACACACAGTATGTGGCAGTAAACTGGAGGAAGTTCAAACAGAGCAACTGATTAGTAGATTACTTGCTTCATGTCCATATTTGCTAGCCATCTTTAGTTTAGTTTGGAGATACATGAAAAAACAGGCCCTTCGGCCTACCGATTCCGCGCCAACCAGCGATCACCCATATACCAGTTCCATCCTACACACTGGTGTAAATTTTCAGAAGCCGACTAACCTGCACTTCTTTGCAATGTGGGAGGAGTCCAGAGCAGCTGGAGAAAATCTACATGGTCACAGAGAACATACAAACTGTATCGACAACACCCAGAGGCAGGATCGAACCAGGGGCTCTGGTGCTGTAAGGCAGTAACTCTACCACTGCACCACTGCTACGGTGCCCGAGATGCTGTGAACTAGTCCAGCACATTGTCTTCAAGTAATAGGTGGATATAGGTGAGGAGTGGTGCAGATTAGTGCTTGCTGCACATTCCTTATGTCACTCATACTACTGGTCCGCCGACAGGCTTATTAGTGAGCTCTCTCTCTCTCCAGTAGTCTAGCTGAATGCATGTTGGAGACAAAAGCACCTTGTGTTTCCTCCACAGAGTTGCTCATAAAGGACTATGGATTCTAATCACTATGTGTGAGTCTGATCATTCCTATGTGGTGTCAGAAGAAGTATTTCAACGCTATTGTTTGCAGGTTGCCCATGCTCCATCATAGTTGATGATATACTTGTTGCTGGATAAACCATTCAAGAACACGATGCGAATTTAAAGAAGGTTCTAGACCGCGCTTAAGAAATCAACCTCAAGTTAAACCCTCTAAAGTGCAAATTCAGAGTAAATGAGGTGAACTATGTTGGCCATGTGTTCACTAAAGATGATTATCAACCGCTGATCAGCATCTTGAACAAACCAATACACTCCAGGATGCCTTCAACAGATGTTGCGACAACTTCACAAGTATGACATTGTTCTAACCTACAAATGAGACATGTTCATACTTGGTCAATGCCAATGCGGCACCTTCATAGGAGGCAACACTTCCTGCCGTGCTATCCTGACCACACAAGTTTACTTCCATCCACATCCAGCGGCATCGGCCCGCCTGCACCAGCACGACAACCTGTTTCTGATCCGGTTACTTTGTCGATGGTCACGCCACCTCCACCTGTGCCAAAGTCTCCTGTTTCGTCACCGGGAGTGCCGTTTCAATCTCCAACACCTATTTCACCACCGAACGTGTCCCCAGTGACAGGAGGAGATGCAGGACTGTACCGTCCGTGTGCTGGTCGTGTTTGTAAGCCCATCGTAAAGTACCCGAGCTATGTTTGAACTTCCTCCAGTTTACTGCCACATACTATGTGTGCTTTATACAATCAGCAGTAAATTTTTAATTCTTTGTAGTACGCTGTAGTCTTGCATTTGCATTTAATTCTTTAAGAGGGAGGATATACATTAGTGTGTCGATACTATATAAATGTTACCACAGATTATGCTTGCTGCACATTCCTTATGTCACTCATACTACTGGTCCACCCACAGGCTTATTAGTGAGCTCTCTCTCTCTCTCTAGTAGACTAGTAGAATGCATGTTGGAGACTAAAGCACTTTGTGTTTCCTCCACAGTTGCTAACAAAGGACTATGGATTCTAATCACTATGTGTGAGTCTGATCATTTTCTACAGAGGGTAATGAATGTGACAAAGGCTAGAAGACACTAGAGAAAAGGGGATCAGATAAGGAGGAGTGAAATGTAAAGCTATATCGGGAGGGAAGACACAGGTGAAAGGCCCGAGGAAAGAGGAATCATAAAAGGGATTGGAGATAAGCAAGCGCAGGAGGGCAAAGAAGGTGACTAGGTTGACAAAAGTGAAGGAATTGCAGATTTTCCAGCATCTGCAGTTCCTTCTTGAACAAGGTGACTAGGTTTGTGGGAGATGGTGGAGAACTGGGTGCACACATCAGGGCAAGCTAAACTGGAGAATTCAATATTCATACTGTAGACACAAAAAGCTGGAGTTACTCAGGGCGACAGGCAGCATCCCCAGAGAGAAGGAATGGGTAACATATCAGGTTGAGACTCTTCCAGCTCTCAATATTCATACAGTCGGGCTGCAAGCTGCCCAAGCAAAATATGATGTCCTGTTCCTCCAGTTTGTGTGTCCTCACTCTGGCAATGGAGGTGGCCCACGACAGAAAGGTCAGTATGGGAATGGAAAGGAATTAAAATTGTTAGCAACCTGGAGTCCCAGTAAGCCTTAGCAGAGTGCAAGTGTTTGGCGAACAAGTGGCCTAGTCTATGCTTGTCCTCTCCGATGTGATCCCCTTTACATCAGGACCACCAAATGCAGTGGACAAGGTTGGAAGAGGTGCAGATGAACCTGTCTCACATGGAAGAGTTGCTGGGGTCATGAGAAGGAAGAGTGTGGTGTAGGGAGGGACATCTCCTGCAGTAAGGAGAGGGTGGGTCAGGTGGGAAGGGAGGTGAAACTAGTTGCAGAGTGCTCTCTACAGAAAGCAGCAAGTGGTGGGTTCACGTTGAAGGTGATAGAAATGTCGGAGAATGCTGGTGGGTGAACGGTCTTTATTTGTGTTGCCAATTTATACCTAAATACTGATGGATGAAGGCCAGTGTGCCAAAAGCCATCTTCACCACTGAACCTGCGATGCTGGGAACTATATACGTGTACTACCCAGATTCCCTTTTCTCTATAACACTCCAAGGCCCTGCCGTTCACCGTACAGGTCCTGCTTTTACCTCCCAAAATGTAACACACCACACATATCCAAATTAAACTCCAGCAGCCATTCCTCAGTCTACTTGCCCAGCTGATCAAGATGCTGCTGTAATTCATGATAACCATCTTTACCAATTCTTGATTTACCATTCTATTTTAGTGTAATCTGCAAACTTACTAATCATGCCTTGTACATTCCCATCCAAATCATTGAAACAGATGACAAACTGCAATGGGTCCCCGACTGATCCCCGAGGCACACCACGAGTCAATAAGTGCAGGAGAATGGCGTTGAGGGAAAGAAAGATCAGCCGTGATTGAATAGTGGAGAAGATGCGATTTACTCCTATCTTATGAACATTTCCAATTCAGAGGTTAAGATTTTTCTACTTAAAGCACAGAACTTGCAAATGAACATCTGAAATTTGAGATTAGTGTGCAGTCTTTATACAGAAGGAAAATGGGAGGATATTAAAATCCAAGGCTGAAGATGCTGCATTCAATTTCTCATCCCGTTAACTTTGTTTCAATGAAGACATTAAGTGTAGCAGCATCCCTATCAGAACAATGCCTTCAACGTAGTAAACTTAACAGTCATGCACATTTGATTATATGCTGGCAGTTTAACTTCCTGAATACAACAGGACCTTAAAGTTCAACGCGGCGGTGTTGTGTAGGCCCAGATTAATTGAAGGCATTTCCAAACACACTATGAATGACGAGAGAAAAGCACGCCAGCGAGAAGGCTGTCGACCCTTTCAGAAGCACAAGGCCATGGAGGTAGGATTTTAATATGTGGGGAAATATTAAATTAGCAATAACAGTTCATTCAGCAAAACTGTTAGTTTAAGGAGAATCCTCGAGCGGGGAAAACATTTGAGGCCTAGCTTGGTGATATCACTGCTTTGGTTTCAGGAATGGGAGCCTGGGCCAACAATGGTTTTTAGACAGTAGTTAAATAGAATGCCCAAGATGCTTAATCTTAGATTGAAACTTTACCAAGATGCTGGAACTCTAGAATAGTAATCCTGTAGATGTGGAGCAGTGAAGACAGTCACCTTAATGGGGCTGTCCCACTGTACGAGCTAATTCAAGAGTTCTCCCGAGTTTCCCCTGATTTGAACTCGGAGAATTACGGTAATAGCCGCTCGTAGGTACTCGGGGCTCTCGTGGACATTTTTCAAATCTTTACGAGTCTTCCCGAGCACCTGCCGTTAGCATTACGAGCCGCTGAGAGACGTCCCGAGCTCCGACGTATCTGCTACGTACATTCTACGTGCTTACCACGAGTTTTTTTTTTTTTTTTTTTAAACTCGGCAGAGCTCTTGAATTAGCTCGTACAGTGGGACAGCCCGTTTACTCAGGGATTTCAGCTGGTACCCTCCAGATAAAATCCAAACATCATTCAAACTAAACCAGGGTCATGGATTTCATAAGTCCCAGAACAGTACAGGGAAATACTGGCATCGGATTGGGACATGTAAAAATGGATCTAGGCAAGGATTATTCTAAAGAATTCGTGGCAACATAGATTCCACAAACCTTGCCAAGGAGTTGCCGATTTTGACCAGTACCATCAACATTGGCGGAAGAGATGCACTGCTGTAAAATGGTGTTTAAACTCAGTGAAGGGGAAAAGGGAGTGTTTTTGGAAAATGAGGAATGCAAAATGCTGGTTAACATGTTCAAATACCAGTCATAAAATAATCCTTCAAGGAGGTATCCAGAGGGCACCTTTGAGTACAAGATTGGTGTAAAATAACAAATGCAGTCTGGGATGTTTCAGGACTATTTTTTGTTTAAAAATGTTGCTTATTTTGTAAAAATAATGAAAGTCTGCTTCATCTTGGCCAAGGTACACTTTGAATTCAGTTAAGTATCTTCTATACAATTCATCGTCCCATTTTCTGCAGCTTTGCAATTGAAGGCAGGAAGACGAACTCCCACCCCGAGGTTAAGCCTGCACGCACCGTGGCCAAGCACAGAATACATTGTGTCCCCTATTGCCACATCCCTAGGGAATACCAATTGACCCATCAGAATGTGAGACGGCCTGGTGAAAGATACATTCTTAATGAGTACAAGGACAGATTAACTAGATACAGGTACTTTATTTACAAATATTCAGATTAATAGCATCTGTTTCATCAAATGAAAGGTACAGCAGTTCAAAGTCTTTTTTTTCTGTCACATATAAACAAGATCTACTGTAAGCTGTTCAGGAGTAGTCCAGATCTCATACCACCTAGTAACTCACGCAAACTTTAGCAAATTTAGAATGAAATACCTTGCCAAATTCCTGCATGTTGAACGCACAGACCATGGTCCCTGGGCAACACCTCACTAAAGCAAAGGCTTAATATCATAATGAAAACAACAGACTCCTAACCACACTGCCTTTGACAACACTCCCATATATTCAACATAAAGGCTCACATTCTTAAAATTAATAGCAAGACTACAAACAAGGGACAGTGCACAGGTTGACAGATTTTCCAATATATTGCAGATTCCAGTTTGGCCTTCCCACAGCATTTCTGTACAGGATCCCATTTTTCTACAAGAGTGACAATTTCCCATCTGGTTGTGTCTTTATTATGGGTATTGTGAACATTAGGCATCGTTTCTATCAAAATCTAATAAGCAGTGCAACCCCATTTCATACATAACTCAAGATGCATATTGTTAATTAGCATTGTAACCACAATGATGCCACCCAGGTAAACGTGCTGAATCATGGACATTTATACTACTTTCATCCCTTAAAATAAAATCAGAATCACCCGACCCCAAAGTAATATTTAAACAATATTTAAAAAAGAAAACAAAATCTCCTTAAGTCTGCTTTAGGAATGAAATTTGGCTATTCAATTCATTGAGGTCAACTGCACCTAAATGTGTTGAGTAAAAAGCACGCATTCACCCAGTTATTTTTTCCTTGAACGATGTTCTGCAATAAATACAGCCAGAAGTGCGGGGACATCTACAGAGAGCATTACATGGTTGATTGCACAAGAGGAGGATTGTTAATGGTCAAGCTTTTCCCACAGTGCAATGATGGAACCAGAAGACAAGAGATTATGAAACCCAACTAGTGTTAAAAGTACTGCTCATTTGTTTCCTTTAAAATGTGATTATATCCATTCTAGTGCTCTAGGGGCAACATGGTCACTTAGATTGTACTGTACAAACTGGTACTTATTGCCAGTGATCAATTTGTTTCTTCATTAAAATCATATACATACAGGTGTATTTAAATGTTAGTTCAGTTCTTTCAAATTTTATACATATTTACGTATGTTAATAAATGTAAAGAATAAAATGAAAAAACACACTAAAGCCTTCTTTTGCATCTTAATAGGGAAAGATGAGTAATAGGCATTTCCCCGTGCAAAGATAAGACGAGAGCTGGAATTCAAACCCCACGAGGACAGGTAACTGGGCGGGCGGGGGGGACGCATGAACAGCAATAAGCATACTCGACATATTGTGGACACCCTAGAGTTTGAGCTGGATGTCAGTTCACAGTCAAAGAACCTCAGTAACTTTGAACAGCCTAGACAACAATATATGGGCAAGAGGGGTTATTAACTGTACAAGAATCTTTTAATGGATCACGAGGTTATGCCTCTGTGGTGGCAAGATGGAATTGTACAATTATCAGCATGATATTTATTTAGCTGACAAGCATTGAAATCAGATCACAGATTGAGGGATGATGATGATGAACTACCACAAGAATGAGTAAGAAAATATTTCAATTCTAAATTCCATGCGGGAGAGGTTTTATTACTCTATTCATTTTCCTTGTAACCTGATAAACATCTACGGTGGTTTAGCGAGGAGCCATTTATCATTGTGTTAAACTGTTGTCACAGCAGCAAAATTTATCTTGTCAGATTATCAGCAGACAAGGAAGCAGCTAGAAATACTGCTTTGACAAAGACACAAGAGTAAGATGTGAGAGAGAGGGGGGGTTGAGGTTTGCTGGCTGGAGGTCGTCACTAGCAGCCGCAGCCTTCCCTCTGGGGCTGGGGCTCGCTGATTAATCGGCCGCCTTGAGGAGCGGACGGCTTGTGCTGTACGCCAGACTCGGCAGCATTCAGGTCCAGGCTGCCATCCTGAATGTTCTGATAGATTTTCTTGGCTGCCTCCAGGAATGCATCCTCCACATTCTCACCTCTGGGAACAAAGAAAGGGTTTACTGTAGCAGTGGCCAAGTGAAAAACCCATTCGCGCCCCCCAAAAAACAGGAAAAAACACTAGCGCAGCAGTAGAGTTGTCTCAAAGTCAGGGACCCGGGTTCCATCCTGACTAGAGCGGCTGTCTGTGTGGAGTTTGCACAATCTCCGTAACTACATGTGCTTCTCCAGTTTCCTACCTCATCCCAAAGACGAGAAGGCTTGTCGGTTCATTTCTTCTGTAAATTGCACCTGGTGCGCAGGATGTGAAAGTGGGATAACATAGAACTAGAGTGAACAGGTGATCAATGGTCAGTATGAACCCGTTGGGCCAAAGGGTTTGTTTCCAAGCTGTATCTAAGCTACACAAAAAATCAATACACCTGCTTTTTGCATTTAGTTGACAAGGCATCACTGACTACACTTGGGGAACTTGGGGCCAGATAGCTGCTTGCTAATTTAAAAAAACCCAATACAAATACTGCAAGATCTGCCAAGAATAAAATCCATCCTGCTTTAGAAAAGAAACTACACTCATCCAGCACCGTTCCAGCAACCGATAACGCAGCATACTTACGTTTTTGCACTCGCTTCAAGGAATAGCAGACCTACATCAAAATATAAAAAAGACTTTGTGGCATAAATTATATCCAAAACAGAAGGAAGTTACAAAACAAGTCTCAAAACAATTCAAACCTATCCAAGATCCTGCAGTAACTAAATTAAGCTACATTTTGAAAGCTGACGCCATGCAGGTCTCGATGGAATTTTACACTCAAGGTAAACTACAAGGCAAATCCAATACTGCCTGGTGCAGATTCCAATCAACAGGAAAGTAATGCCTTGGGATGGCAAGTAGGGAGTACAGAGGGTGGAGATTTAGATTGCATTTTAATGTGTGCTACCATTTCCAACTAAACAATGATATACAGAATGTAAACCAATGTACAACATGGTAATTTTCCTCTCTCCACCCATCACCACACTGATTCATTTAGTTGTATAATTCAATGAAAGTTGACTACAAAAAACTGTACAAAAAGTTTATGTATGACCGTATTAGTATTAAACATTAGCTGAAATTTGAATTTAAAGTCTACATAGCAGAAGACACACCCTCGGATGACACAACATATGTGAATGAGCAAGCTTCGAATTGCCAAAGCCAAAACACAAATGGCAAGGAATTAAAAAAAATTGCTGAGTGTTTTAAGAATAGATGATAAATGCGTAAGAATTTTATTGGTTAAGTAGTAAATGCAGTTCTGGACATCTCATTTTGCAACAGACATCTTCCAGAGCATATCAATTTAATCTTGGTGAATCTTTGCAGTAATCTATTGTAATGAAGAGACTCGAGATACCAGGACAGGTGCCAATGGAACAGACCGAGAGAAGGTTCAACTGAATTTTAAAATCATGTCAGTTTGCTTTAAAAATTTCCTTTCGTTTCAAATCAATGATATGGGCTCTTCAAAAGCTAGGGACTGTCAGAGGAAAGGAATGGCTTAGAAAGACCAATGCATTTTTGCTTCTTAAAAAGAAAAATAGATAAAGCAAAGATT
Source organism: Amblyraja radiata (assembly GCF_010909765.2). Taxonomy (NCBI): domain Eukaryota; kingdom Metazoa; phylum Chordata; class Chondrichthyes; order Rajiformes; family Rajidae; genus Amblyraja; species Amblyraja radiata. Next base: position 27,930,302 of record NC_045987.1, read on the forward strand.
TTGAAAAGATTCCAGGAAGGAATTGGCATCTTTCAGAGTATAGCTAAAGCCGTCACTAAACATTCTCTGGCTTGATGCAGTGGAAAATTTCAATCAGAGACTTTCTCCCATGGTTATACTGCTCACCATCACAATGCATGATCCGAGCTTAATTACAACCAGATCTTGGATAAGCAATGCCTTGCTGGAGAAGTGCATACATCCAACTTTTAATCCACACCCTGCAATCTCTTGCTGAGCTAGGAACTGCAATGATCGAGGCTGATGATTCCGTTTCTACAGCTAACTCCACATTTCTCGGAAATATTTCAAGAACATCACATCTTGAAAATATTTAGATATTTTACAGTACACAATAGATACATTTGTTTGAACAAGAGAGTAACAGAAGCCCAAAATCCATTCTTGGAAACCTTTATGGTGTTACAATTTCAAGCACAATGTCAGATTTGAATTCTTCATTCGAAGCTTGGGGTGGGGGAGTTTGGGGGGGGGGGGGGGGTAGAGGACGAAACAAAAATCACAAACCCGCATCATTTACATTCCCATGATAACTCTTTGCCTCTCTCTGACAGAGGGAACAGCTAACACAGAAAGGCCAGCAACTCTGAGAAAATGGTGTGATTTGTTTTTGAAAGATTCATGCAGACAGCAAACAACTCTGAAAGTTAATATCAAAGGATGAAAATATATTACATTTTCCCTTTGGGCAAGATTGAGGAATTACAAATTTGATATAACTGGGTTCCTCCCATGTAAATTGTCCTGTGTAGGATATAGTGTAAGTGTGCGTAGGGATCGCTGGTCGGCAAGGACTCGATGAGCCAAAAGGATTGTTCCTTCACTGCCTCTAAACTAAACTGAAAGGTGCAGCTGCAAACCTACCGTTTTCTTCAGCAAACTGCTTAGCTTCTTCATACGTTACATCTCGTTGAGCTTCAAGATCGGCCTTATTTCCTATAAGAATAATCACCTGTGGGAACAGAAATCAAAAGACAATACTGCAGAAGTGAAAATAAGGACGCTAGATGCTGGAAATCTAAAATAAGTAAACAGAATGCTGGAGATTCTCAGATTAAGTCACATCCATGGACAGCAAAACTGTTGACGTTATGTATTTCTCTTCCTATACATGCATTTTTGTTTTAAATATTGCAGATCACTTTTCCTGTCAGATTATCAGCAGACAAGGATTCTGTCAAAGTCAGTTTCCTTGCTTATAAGATTAAATATCTGGCAGCAAATTTGATAACTTTATAATCAATAATCAGTTTTTGATGCTACTTAACCATTTCTAAACTCCCCAGATTATTCAGTTAGTTGTACTTTAGCTTCTGCCACATTCTGCACTGCAGAACAACATTGACTTAAACATTGGTAGTGGGTTGGGAGCCACCCTGCCACAAAGGGGGCAAGGATGGCATGGTGGCGCAGAGGAAGAGTTACTGCCTTACAGCGCCAGAGACCTGGGTTCGATCCCAACTACGGGTACTGTCTGTATGTAGTCAGTACTTTCTCCCTGTGATCTGCATGGATTTTCTCCGGGTGCTCCAGTTTCCTCCCACATTCCAAAGGTGCAGGTTTGTAGATAAATTGGCTTGATAAAATTGTAAAATGTCCTAGTGTGGCGTTAATATGCGGGGATCGTTGGTCGCTACAGATTCTGTGGGCCAAAGGGCATGTTTCTGCGCTGTATCTGTAAACTAAACCAAGTTGAAAAAGTCATGTTACTGCTACACAAGACATTGGTGAGACAACACCTGGAATAGTATGCACAGTTCCAATCGACTAGCTATGGGAAGAATGTCAAGTTAGAAAGGATGCTGAAAAAACCTGGGAATGCGACCATGATTGGAAGGCTTGGGTTAGAAAGGCAAACTAGATAAGTTGGTGGCTTTTTTGCTCTGGGCAGAGGTTGAGGAGTGATCTTACAGCTGCAAAATAACATCCCAACAAAATCACAAGAGTCATTGACACTGAAATGGTCAATCTTTTTCCCAGGATAATGTCTAAAACTAGACAGCATACAAATTTAAGGTGGGTAAAGATTTAAAGAATGCAACAAGAACAATATTCTCCACACAGAGGGCAGCAAGTATATGGAACGAGTGGGTAAAAGGTGGGCACAATTCTGGCGTTTTAAAAACATTTTGACAGGTACATGGATGAGAGGTTTACAAGTTTACGGGCAGATTAAGGCAGATGGCACTGCTTAGGGAGACAACTTGAACATTAAGGACTAGTTGGGCCAAAAGGCTGCTTCTGTGCGAAATGGCCATGACAGTTGCAGTACAAGATCTTCTTTCTGGTGGAAATTATTATTTCTTAATCAAACTGGATCAAGTCAGTCCATTTCAACATTTGTCTTTCAGATCAGAAGACATAGGCAAATCACACCTCACCAACTTGTAGATCACATTCCTGCTAAATTAGCTAAATTATCCTGCAGTCAGTAGAGGTTGCATTGAAAAGGTGCAGCTTTCAGACAACAAAATACAAATATACCCCAAAACACATGCAGGCAGAGTGCAGTGAAGGAATTCACAACTGTCATTGTTTCTAAAAAACACTTACAGTATTTGGATTAGTCAAGTTTCTTGCATCTGTAAGCCAACTACTAAGATGGTTGTAAGTACTTCGCCTGGAAAAAAAACACTAAAATTTATTCAAATTCATCTTTCAAAAAATACATTCCCAAACCACCTGTTGTGAAAACACAAATCTAATAACTACAAGGCTTATGATCAAACAGCACCTGTAGCTGTAAACTTCATACAGAAGAGAAGGAAGGATACTACACACAGTTTGTCTTGCATTCAACACATCCTGAAGCACAGCAAAAAGTCTTAAACCAAAATATTGCCTACATTAGCACTCTCGCTTTTCTGTACTCATTTTAATTATACTGCCATAGTCCTCAATAAGTAAACAGCTTCTTGCCCAGTTGTTGCCCAGTTAGGTTTGCAAAACAGGACAGAAACAGTACAATAGATCACAGTACTGCTGCAAGATAAAACCACCTAAAAACTCATGTTCACACGCCAGAAAATGTGGTAGGAATTCAGATCAAAAGGATTGAGTTGGATAAGTCAGCCCCATATCCAACACTTCCAAACGAGTGGCAATTTTGATGAAGCAAAAAGATGGCAACAGTGGGCATGGGTGTGTGCAATTACCTGGTGATATCGTAGACCATGAGCGCTCCAGCAGCACCTCTGTAGTAGCTCCGTGTGACAGCCCGAAACCGCTCCTGGCCAGCCGTGTCCCAGATCTGAAGTTTGATCTTCTGACCACTAACTTCAATTATTCTGGTTCCAAACTCTACTCCAATTGTATGGGGGCAATCAGCCATAACTTGGATGGAAGAAAACATTTAAAGTTACAGGCAACATGCCAAAATTATTGGAGCAACCTCATGAAGCATTTATACATAATGACAACCTGTTTATATTTACACCTCTCGCCTGTCATTTTAGTTGTATGTGCATTATATGAGGTAACACAGGGGCAAAATACACAGCAATGTGAAAAATCACATGCTTGCAGCTCTTACTACTTGGCTCAAAGAACTTTAGATCAGGAACTGGGTAATGACAACTAATGCTGTTGAGCTTGATTCAGCGGCCATAGATAAATCAGGCAAGAGTTCAAGTCTGTGACAGTGGAACAAAAAGAAAGCAGGAAATGCAAAGTAATGAAATGCATTTAATGCATCCAATACTTTGATGCAACTGGCTGCTTGGAGCCAGAGTTAAGATGGCTTTAAGCAGAATACCGTGCCAAGTTCATTTTCCTTCACACCCCGTAATGTAATCCGGAATAACCCTCGGATATTGTGCCACGAGGGCAACTTGGATACAATGTATTTCTCACTGCAGTTCCAACGAGAGCCACCGCCGCACGTGGTATTCTTGGTTACCCCTTCAAATACTATCCAGGATCGAGTCTGCTGAGCTGCTGAGATCAGATAGGATCAATAGGGAACAAAGATCATGGGTTGGGTGTCTAGCCCCTCAAGCCTGCTGCAATTCAATTATCATAGACAATCTCCCACCCTGGCACCAACATGGGTCCCATAATGGGGCCCCATATCCGAATGATGTGATGGCGTTGGAGGGGTTGAGAGGAGGTTTACGAGAATGATCCCAGAAACGATTGGGTTAACATATGATGAGTGTTTGACGCTGGAGTTTAGAAGGACGAGGGGCAACCTCATTGCAAGTTACTAAATAGTGAAAGATTTGCATAGGAGGAATATGGGGATGATGTTTCCACTAGTGGGATAGTCATACCCTCAGAAAAAAGGTTGTACCTTTAGATAGGAGATGAGGTAGAATTTCTTTAATTAGAGGGTGGTGAATTTCTGGAATTCATAGCCACAGAAGGTTGCAGAGTCCAAGTCAATGGATATTTTTAAAGGGGGTGATTGACAGATTATTGATTAGCTCGGGTGACAGGGGTTACGGGGGGGGGGAGGCAGGTGAATCTCCTCTCCCCCAGTCTTAAATGCCACAAGAAACAGCCATTTTATCAAGCTTTTTAAGAATTTTGCAAGCTTCACTGAGTTCTCATCACCTATTAAACTCTGGTCAGTCCAATCTCAGTTGACTAACTTGCTCTTCCTACAGCAACACCCGGAATGAGCCATGTGAATTTTCACCGTGCTCCTCTTAGGCAAGGAGAGGAAAGCTACACATACCCCTGGTATGATATTATTAGCATCAAATATAACTGCAGTATATTTTCATCACTCCCATTTTCAATCGGCTTATAATAATAACTGACACACAATTTGATCCGTTAGTCATCACGGTACCGATATGAACATTCAGTAACATCTACATTTATTTACATGTGGGTCCATTTGACCATCAACACAATCCAATCTCTCACCATGGTCAAATATTCTGATTTTCAGTTATGTACCTCAGAAGACGACCCCCACATTTTATTTGATCTGTCAAGCTTGTGCCCACTCATCCGCTTTGCCCATTTCCACTTCACTACCTAGTTTTAGTACGGTCAACAAACTCATTCAAAACCAATTATTGGCTGAGGAAATTAATGTCCTATAAATGGTGAAAAGGTGGAGTCCAAGCCACAAGCCCAACAGTCCCATCTCATCATGGGCTCTGTTCCAGGACAATCTGGTCATTCCCAGTCTGTTGCCGGATAATCAATTCTCAAACCTCTCCAATATATTACCTAATTCCATGTGCTTTAACCTTGTCAACCAATTTCCTGTGCAATTCCTTATTACAGACATTCCCCAAATGCTAATACATTACTTCATCTGGTCCAACCCCTCATTATTTATTCTGGAAACATTAGAAACACCCAAAACAATTTTGCCAACCATGATTTTCCTTGCACAAATGCAGTGACTGCTGAATACTATTTTGATGGTTTTTAAAGATATTACATTGTGTATATCAACATTTTTCATACCACTGACATGAAGCTAACAAGTCTGCAGTTCCCCATTTATTCTCTCTTCTTTCTTCCACAATGGGATCACATTTGCTACCCTCCAATCCACAGCAACTATTTCTGAAGCTGCAGAGCTCTGGAAATGTGAACCAGAGCAACCACCATCTCTAAAGCCACTGCTTCATATCTCTTGGATGTGATCATTAGAACCTTTGCATTTATCAGCTTTTAGACATCAAATATGTAAAATGGTACCTCCAAACATCAGCATGCAAAAGTACAGACTTCGAAAACTTTGATTTTAACAATTTAGAAAATGATTACATAGGAAAAATGTTTTGATTAAGTTAACATAGAAACAGAAAATAGGTGGAGTAGGTCATTCTGCCCTTCGATCCAGCACCGCCATTCAATTTGATCACGGCTGATCATCCAAAATCAGTACCCCATTTTGTTTTTTTCCCCTAATATCCCTTGATTCCCTTAGCCCCAAGAGCTAAATCTAACTCTTGAAAACATCCAGTGAATTGACCTCCACTGCCTTCTGAGGCAGATAATTCCATAAATTCACAACCCCCTGGGTGAAAAAGTTTCCTCATCTCAGTCCTAAATGGCCTACACCTTATTCTTAAACTGTGACCCCTGGTTCTGGACTCCCCCAACATCGGGAACATTTTTCCTGCGTCTACCCTCTAAGAATTATATGTTTCTATACAATACCCTCTCATCCTTAAAAATTCCAGCGAATACAAGCCCAGTCAACCCATGCTTTCATCATATGTTTGAACTTGGATGTGTCTGAACGTGTCCAAGAAATCCTGAAATGGGAGGGAGAGGAGCCTGAGGTTGTGGTGCATATAGGTACCAACGACATAGGTAAAAAAAGAGAAGAGGTCCTGAAAGAAGAATTTAGGGAGTTAGGTAGAGAGTTAAGGAGAAGGACTGGAAAGGTAACAATCTCAGGATTACTGCCTGTGCCACGCGACAGTGAGAGTAGGAATGGAGCGAGGTGGAGGATAAATGCGTGGATGAGGGACTGGTGCAGTGGGTATGGATTCAAGTTTCTGGATCATTGGGACCTCTTTTGGGGAAGATGCGACCTGTACAGAAAGGACGGGTTGCACTTGAACTCAAGGGGGACCAATATCCTGGCGGGGAGATTTGCAAAGGCTACTGGGGAGACTTTAAACTAGTATGGTTGGGGGGAGGGACTCAAATTGGGAAAGCTAGCAGTCAGTGTGTGAAGCAGGGGGCAGAGAATGGTAGCACTCTGACCCAAAATGTAGGGGAGAGAGAAGTATAAAGAAAATAATCAGAGAATAAGAGAGGGTGGGTTTCTTAAATGTGTATATTTTAATGCTAGGAGCATTGTAAGAAAAGTGGATGAACTTAGAGCCTGGATTGACACCTGGAAGTATGACGTTGTGGCGATCAGTGAAACATGGTTGCAGGAGGGCTGTGATTGGAAACTAAATATTCCAGGATTTTGTTGCTTCAGGTGTGATAGAATTGGAGGGGCAAGAGGTGGAGGTGTTGCATTGCTTATCAGGGAAGATATTACAGCAGTGCTTTGGCAGGATAGATTAGAGGGCTCGTCTAGGGAGGCCATTTGGGTGGAACTGAGAAATGGGAAAGGGGTAGCAACACTTATAGGGGTGTATTATAGACCGCCAAATGGGGAGCGAGAATTGGAAGAGCAAATATGTAAGGAGATTGCAGATATTAGTAGTAAGCACAAGGTAGTGATTGTGGGAGATTTCAATTTTCCACACATGGGAAACACATTCTGTAAATGGGCTGGATGGGTTGGAGTTTGTAAAATGTGTGCAGGAGTTTTTTGCAACAATACATAGAAGTACCTATTAGAGAAGGGGCGGTACTGGACCTCCTGTTAGGAAATGAGATGGGTCAGGTGGCAGAGGTATGCGTTGGGGAACAGTTCGGGTCCAGTGATCGCAATACCATTAGTTTCAATATAATTATGGAGAGGGACAAAACTGGACCTAGGGTTGAGATTTTTGATTGGAGAAAGGCTAACTTTGAGGAGATGCGAAAGGATTTAAAAGGAGTAAATTGGGACAGTTTGTTTTATGGGAAAGATGTGGAAGAGAAATGGAGTACATTTAAAGGTGAAATTTTAAGAGTACAGAATCTTTATGTCCCTGTTCGGTTGAAAGGAAATCGTAAAAATTGTAAAGAGCCATGGTTTTCAAGGGAAATTGGACACTTGGTTCAGAAAAAGAGGGAGATCTACAATAGTTATAGGCAGCATGGAGTAAATGAGGTGCTTGAGGAGTATAAAGAATGTAAAAAGAATCTTAAGAAAGAAATTAGAAAAGCTAAAAGAAGATATGAGGTTGCTTTGGCAAGTAAGGTAAAAGTAAATCCGAAGGGTTTCTACCGCTATATTAATAGCAAAAGGATAACGAGGGATAAAATTGGTCCATTAGAGAGTCAGAGTGGCCAACTATCTGCAGAGCCAACATGGATTTGTGCCTGGAAGGTCATGTTTAACTAATCTTCTTGAATTTTTTGAAGATGTTACTCGGGAAATTGATGAGGGTAAAGCAGTGGATGTTGTGTATATGGACTTCAGTAAGGCCTTTGACAAGGTTCCTCATGGAAGGTTGGTTAAGAAGGTTCAATGGTTGGGTATTAATGGTGGAGTAGCAAGATGGATTCAACAGTGGCTGAATGGGAGATGCCAGAGAGTAATGGTGGATGGTTGTTTGTCAGGTTGGAGGCCAGTGACGAGTGGGGTGCCACAGGGATCTGTGTTGGGTCCACTGTTGTTTGTCATGTACATCAATGATCTGGACGATGGTGTGGTAAATTGGATTAGTAAGTATGCAGATGATACTAAGATAGGTGGGGTTGCGGGTAATGAAGTAGAGTTTCAAAGTCTACAGAGAGATTTATGCCAGTTGGAAGAGTGGGCTGAAAGATGGCAGATGGAGTTTAATGCTGATAAGTGTGAGGTGCTACATCTTGGCAGGACAAATCAAAATAGGACGTACATGGTAAATGGTAGGGAATTGAAGAATGTAGGTGAACAGAGGGATCTGGGAATAACTGTGCACAGTTCCCTGAAAGTGGAATCTCATGTAGATAGGGTGGTAAAGAAAGCTTTTGGTGTGCTGGCCTTTATAAATCAGAGCATTGAGTATAGAAGTTGGGATGTAATGTTAAAATTGTACAAGGCATTGGTGAGGCCAATTCTGGAGTATGGTGTACAATTTTGGTCGCCTAATTATAGGAAGGATGTCAACAAAATAGAGAGAGTACAGAGGAGATTTACTAGAATGTTGCCTGGGTTTCAGCAACTAAGTTACAGAGAAAGGTTGAACAAGTTAGGGCTTTATTCTTTGGAGCGCAGAAGGTTAAGGGGGGACTTGATAGAGGTTTTTAAAATGATGAGAGGGATAGACAGAGTTGACGTGGAAAAGCTTTTCCCACTGAGAGTAGGGAAGATTCAAACAAGGGGACATGACTTGAGAATTAAGGGACTGAAGTTTAGGGGTAACATGAGGGGGAACTTCTTTACTCAGAGAGTGGTAGCTGTGTGGAATGAGCTTCCAGTGAAGGTGGTGGAGGCAGGTTCGTTTTTATCATTTAAAAATAAATTGGATAGTTATATGGATGGGAAAGGAATGGAGGGTTATGGTCTGAGCGCAGGTATATGGGACTAGGGGAGATTATGTGTTTGGCACGGACTAGAAGGGTCGAGATGGCCTGTTTCCGTGCTGTAATTGTTATATGGTAATATGTCAGTCCCGCCATCCCAGGAATTAACCTGGTGAACATACGCTGCACTCCCTCAATAGCAATAACCTTTCTCAAATTAGGAGACCAAAATTGCACACAATACTCCAGGTGCGATCCCTGCAGTGGGACCTCCTTGCACCTAAACTCAAATCCTCTCGCTATGAAGGTCAACATACCATTAGCTTTCTTCACTGCCGACTGTACCTGCATGCTTACTTTCAGTGACTGATGTACAAGCATACCCAGGTCTCGTTACCCCTCCCCTTCTCCTAATCTGACATCATTCAGATAATAATCTGCCTTCCTGTTCTTACCACCAAAGTGGATAACCTCACATTTAGCCACATTATACTGCATCTGCCATGCTTCTGCGTTGTAAAAACAAGCCTGAAGGCTTTGTGTCTCAATGCAAGGAGCATTCGTAATAAGGTGGATGAGTTGAATGTGCAGATAGCTATTAATGACTATGATATAGTTGGGATCACGGAGACATGGCTCCAGGGTGACCAAGGCTGGGAGCTGAACATCCAGGGATATTCAATATTCAGGAGGGATAGAGAGAAAGGAAAAGGAGGTGGGGTAGCGTTGCTGATTAGAGAGGAGATCAACGCAATGGAAAGGAAGGACATTAGTTTGGAGGATGTGGAATCGGTATGGGTAGAGCTGCGGAACACTAAGGGGCAGAAAACGCTGGTGGGTGTTGTGTACAGGCCACCTAACAGTAGTAGTGAAGTTGGATATGGTATCAAACAGGAAATTAGAAATGCGTGCGACAAAGGCAAAACCGTTATAATGGGTGACTTCAATCTACATATAGATTGGGTGAATCAAATTGACAGGGGTGCTGAGGAAGAGGATTTCTTGGAATGTATGCTGGATAGTTATCTAAATCAACATGTAGAGGAACCAACGAGAGAGCAGGCTATTTTAGACTGGGTATTGAGTAATGAGGAAGGGTTAGTTAGCAGTCTTGTTGTACGTGCCCCCTTGGGCAAGAGTGACCATAATATGGTTGAGTTCTTCATTAGGATGGAGAGTGACATTGTTAATTCAGAAACAATGGTTCTGAACTTAAAGAAAGGTAACTTTGAGGCTATGAGACGTGAATTGGCCAAGGTTGACTGGCAATTAATTCTAAAAGGGTTGACGGTGGATATGCAATGGAAGACATTTAAAGACTCCATGGATGAACTACAAAAATTGTTCATCCCAGTTTGGCAAAAGAATAAATCAGGGGAGGTAGTGCATCCGTGGATAACAAGGGAAATCAGGGATAGTATCAAAGCGAAGGATGATGCGTACAAATTAGTCAGAAAAAGCAGCATACCGACCGGAGGACTGGGAGAAATTCAGAGACCAGCAGATGAGGACAAAGGGCTTAATTAGGAAAGGGAAATTAGATTATGAAAGAAAACTGGCAGGGAACATAAAAACTGACTGCAAAAGGTTTTATAGATATGTGAAAAGAGATTAGTTAAAACAAATGTAGGTCCCTTGCAGTCAGAAACAGGTGAGTTGATCATGGGGAACAAGGATATGGCGGACCAATTGAATAACTACTTTGGTTCCGTCTTCACTAAGGAAGACATAAATAATCTGCCGGAAATAGCAGGGGACCGCGGGTCAAAGGAGTTGGAGGAATTGAGTGAAATCCAGGTTAGCCGGGAAGTGGTGTTGGGTAAATTGAATGGATTAAAGGCCGATAAATCCCCAGGGCCAGATAGGCTGCATCCCAGAGTACTTAAGGAAGTAGCTCCAGAAATAGTGGATGCATTAGTAATAATCTTTCAAAACTCTTTAGATTCTGGAGTAGTTCCTGAGGATTGGCGGGTAGCAAACGTAACCCCACTTTTTAAGAAGGGAGGGAGAGAGAAAACAGGGAATTACAGACCAGTTAGTCTAACATCGGTAGTGGGGAAACTGCTAGAGTCAGTTATTAAAGATGGGGTAGCAGCACATTTGGAAAGTGGTGAAATCATTGCACAAAGTCAGCATGGATTTACAAAAGGTAAATCATGTCTGACGAATCTTATAGAATTTTTCGAGGATGTAAGTAGTAGCGTGGATAGGGGAGAACCAGTGGATGTGGTGTATCTAGACTTCCAGAAGGCTTTCGACAAGGTCCCTCATAAGAGATTAGTATACAAACTTAAAGCACACGGCATTGGGGGTTCAGTATTGATGTGGATAGAGAACTGGCTGGCAAACAGGAAGCAAAGAGTAGGAGTAAACGGGTCCTTTTCACAATGGCAGGCAGTGACTAGTGGGGTACCGCAAGGCTCAGTGCTGGGACCCCAGCTATTTACAATATATATTAATGATCTGGATGAGGGAATTGAAGGAAATATCTCCAAGTTTGCGGATGACACTAAGCTGGGGGGCAGTGTTAGCTGTGAGGAGGATGCTAGGAGACTGCAAGGTGACTTGGATAGGCTGGGTGAGTGGGCAAATGTTTGGCAGATGCAGTATAATGTGGATAAATGTGAGGTTATCCATTTTGGTGGCAAAAACAGGAAAGCAGGCTATTATCTAAATGGTGGCCGACTAGGAAAAGGGGAGATGCAGCGAGACCTGGGTGTCATGGTACACCAGTCATTGAAAGTAGGCATGCAGGTGCAGCAGGCAGTGAAGAAAGCGAATGGTATGTTAGCTTTCATAGCAAAAGGATTTGAGTATAGGAGCAGGGAGGTTCTACTGCAGTTGTACAGGGTCTTGGTGAGACCACACCTGGAGTATTGCGTACAGTTTTGGTCTCCAAATCTGAGGAAGGACATTATTGCCATAGAGGGAGTGCAGAGAAGGTTCACCAGACTGATTCCTGGGATGTCAGGACTGTCTTATGAAGAAAGACTGGATAGACTTGGTTTATACTCTCTAGAATTTAGGAGATTGAGAGGGGATCTTATAGAAACTTATAAAATTCTTAAGGGGTTGGACAGGCTAGATGCAGGAAGATTGCTCCCGATGTTGGGGAAGTCCAGGACAAGGGGTCACAGCTTAAGGATAAGGGGGAAATCCTTTAAAACCGAGATGAGAAGAACTTTTTTCACACAGAGTGGTGAATCTCTGGAACTCTCTGCCACAGAGGGTAGTCGAGGCCAGTTCATTGGCTATATTTAAGAGGGAGTTAGATGTGGCCCTCGTGGCTAAGGGGATCAGAGGGTATGGAGAGAAGGCAGGTACGGGATACTGAGTTGGATGATCAGCCATGATCATATTGAATGGCGGTGCAGGCTCGAAGGGCCGAATGGCCTACTCCTGCACCTAATTTCTATGTTTCTATGTTTCTATCATAAACTGGGGTCCCAGCACTGAGCCTTGCGGCACCCCACTAGTCACTGCCTGACATTCTGAAAAGGACCCGTTAATTCCTACTCTTTGCTTCCTGTCTACCATCCAGTTCTCTATCCATGTCAATACCCTACCCCCAATACCATGTGCTCTAATTTTGCACACTAATCTCGTGTGGGACCTTGACTCCAGATACACCACATCCACTGGATCTCTTATCCATTCTACTTGTTACATGCTCAAAAATTTTCAAAAGATTAGTCAAGCAAGATTTCTCAATCATAAATCCATGCTGACTTTGTCCGACCCCGTCACTGCTTTCCAAATGCACTGCTATAACATCTTTAATAATCGACTCCAGCATTTTCCCCACTACCGATGTACGGCTAACTGGTCTATATTTCCCCGTTTTCTCTCTCCCTCCTTTCTTAAAAAGTGGAGTTACATTGGCTACCCTCCAGTCCACAGGAACTGATCCAGAGTTGGGAGAACATTGGAAAATGATCACCAATGCATCCACAATTTATCAGGCCACCTCATTGAGTACTCTGGAATGCAGACCATCAGGCCCTGGAGATTTAACTGCCTTCAGTCTCAACAATTTACCCAACACCATTTTTCTGACTAATGTGGATTCCCTTCAGTTCCTCCCTCCCATTAGATCCTCAGTCCCCTAGTATTTCTGGAATATTGTTTGTGTCTTCCTTAGTGAAGACAGAACCAAAGCACTTGTTTAACTGAATTGAATAAATTTCATGAGCCAAGTCCATATACATACAAGGAATTTGCCCTGGTGCTTTGCTCACAAGGATAACACAATATCCAGTAGACAATTAAAAAAAAAAAAACATTATAACTTAAACATGTGAAGAATAAAATAAAATACCAGAGCAAAAGGAGGCTACAGACTTTTGGCTGTTGAGTAGAGCTACAGCTTGTGGAAAAAAGCTGTTTTTATGGCTGTCTGTGGCAGCTTTGACAGTCCGGAGTCACCTTCTAGAGGGAGGTGCTTCAAAGAGTTTGTGGCCAGGGTGAGAGGGGTCAGAGATGATCTTACCCGCTCGCATCCTGGCCCTTTCTGTGTACAATGGGGGGGGGTGGCAGCCAACAACCTTCTCAGCTGATCGGCCTATGATGGCAGTATAAAATGGACCAGTATTGCCTGTGGCAGACTTTTTTCCCCCCCCCCCATTTGCCGCAGGAAGTACATCCTCTGTTGGGTCTTTTTGACTGTGGAGTCGATGGTGGCCTCCCATTTTAGGTCCCTAGAGATGATGGTTCCAAGGAACTTAAATGACTCCACAGATGTGACTGGTGTTGTTGATGGTGAGTGGGGTGAGGGGAGGGGGAGCTCTCCTAAAGTCTACAATCAATTCCAGCGGCACAGCTCCCGGCTGGAAGGCGCTCCTGTGGGGGCAGCCCGGTGCGGGGCGGAGACGCTGCCGTGTGGGCGGCCCGGTGCGGGGCGGAGACGGTGCTCCGGCGGCTGAGGCGGCGTTCTAGCAGCGGCGGCCTGGATCCGGGGCTCGGCCGCGGGCCAGTGGAGGACAATGTCGGGAGCTCGCAGGTCACAGGCTGGTGCCTGTTTTCCGGAGCACCCGTTGCAACAGCTGCGTCCGCTGGACTGGAGGGCGGCAGCTTCGACCACCCCCGGGCCGCGGAGCTTGAACCGCGGGACTGACTTACCATCGCCCGGTGGGGTATCGCCTCGGCGCAGAGGGAGAAGAGGAGGGAAGAGACAGTAACTCTAAGACTTTTGCCTCCATCACAGTGAGGAGGTGTTTGGTGAACTCACTGTGGTGGATGTTAATTTGTGTTTATTGTGTTTTGTTATTATTACATGTATGGCTGCAGGCAACAGCATTTCGTTCAGACCGAAAGGTCTGAATGACAAATAAAGGATTCAATTCAATTCAATTCATTGTCTTAAGAGCATAGAGCTCCGGGTTGTTGCGATGGCACCAGGACGCCAGCTGTGACACTTCCTGTCTGCCGGCAGATTCCTCTCCATCCTGGATCAGTCCAATCAGGGTTGTGTTGTCCGCAAACTTGAGGCGCTTGACTGAGGAGTCTGTAGAGGTACAATCGTTGGTGTAGAGAGAGTAAAGGAGAGGGGAGAGTACACAGCCTTGCGGTGCTCCTATGCTGAGGGTCAGCGGGTCCGAGATGTGCTTTCACAGCCTTCTTGGATATGACGCTACAACAGGGCTCGAAATTAACGGTTGCCCGGGTGCCAATGACCACTCAAAGTGCCGCCGGCAAACCTAAACGGCGAGTCATTTTGCCCGGCTTGGCAACTTGGTTTATACAGAAGACACCAAAAACTGGAGTAAGTCCGCGGGTCCGGCAGCATCTCTGGAGAAAAAGAACGTGACGTTTTGTGTCGGCGAGGGTTGTGGGAAAGATGCTAAGTGTGGCGTGACGGAGGGTCAGAGTGAATGTCAGGCAGCAGCGGCAGCTCCATCTCCTCCTCCTCTCGCACCCCGCCCCGCCTGATAACGCTATAGGACCTTTGCTGATAACGGCCGCTGCTGCCACGCCGCTTTCAAAACAGACCCTTGGAGGAGGGAGGTGGCGGTCAGAGGCGGATGTAGAGTGGTGTGGGGGGCGGGGGGGTGTGTGTGTGAGTGATTGGAGGAGGGAGACGTGCCAGAACACTCTCGGCAGCCCTGCACCGCAGCCAGGATCGATCCCGGTCTCCGGCGCTGCAATCGGTGCCGAACCGCCACTGGACCATCCCCGTCCCCACCCGAGAGCCTCCACACGCCCGGGGATGGCCAGAGGCATCGGGAGTCAGACGGGCGCGGCGCCCCCAGCCAGCGCAGAGAAGCAGCGTTAAACCCAGCTCACTCTGCCTGCCAGGTTAACCAACAGCCCTGTCTTGATTGAGACAGGCAGTTGAGCTGAAATTACCGTTCACAGAAGCCTCCAAAGCCGCTCCTGCGTGTGCGCGGCCGCCAAGATATTCTGTCCGCGGTCCCCTCCATATTTTGGTTGCAATTTCCGTGCCTGACAGGTGTTGGCCGAGGAGTGCTGGCCTTCCTTCCCACCTCCTCTCTCTCTCTCTCTCTTGTACGCCCCCTTCCACTCCCCTTATCCTGAGACCCCTCCTCTCCATCCTGCACTGATCCCCATTCCTGCCTCTATTCAGTCCTCACTGACATCCCCTGTGCTCCCCACTCCCCCCCCCCCCAATCTATTTATCCTGCACTGATCTCCCTAGCCACCTCGCATTGATTCTCCTGCCACTCCCCATCAATCCAACACTGGTCCCCCAATTCATCCTGTACTAACCCCCCTATCCATCCATCCGGCACTGCTCCACCCCTTCATCCTGCACTGCCCGCCCCCCATCCATCCTGCACAGATCCCCCCCATTCAACCCCACTGACATCCCCCGCGCTCTCCCCACACAATTTTACCTCTCCAACCAACAAGCACTAATTCCCCTGTCTCAATCCATCAAATCCGCACCGATTGCCTTATCAAGCACCCCCCACCCCACACCACCCACCACCATCTATCCATCCCGCACTGATCCATACACCCCCCCCCGACCCCCCCGACCCTATTGTGCTGGAAATGTCTTCAGAGCTAATATTGACTATGTTTGATAACGGAATGCAATCAAATATGTTTTAATTCCCAATGTTATTATTTGTTTTAATCCATAAAGATGGATTAATTAAATTGTGAACACGTGAAACATTAAAACCTCAGTGTTCGATTGTCACTGACACTTTATTACAGAATTCATTTTTATGGCAAATCAATGCTCTTAATATGGAGTATCAGTACTGTAGTTATTTAATGAGCAACATTCACAACTATACGTTGGATTTATCCAGGTTTTACTTCTACAGTCAGTCATATACATCACAAATTTGGTCAGGAGATATGTCAGTTGAAATTTTAACGTTCATTTTGAAGGGGTAATGATGGAAAAAGTGTTTATCAACAATTTTTTTTTAAAAATGCTGCTTACAAACTGGGTATCTTCATTGCCACATACATCTAATCTGAATGTCCGGTAATGTGGCGTCTTGACACCTTTAAATATATTACCAAACATTTGTTGTATTTATGTCCTTTGGCCATCTCTTGTTAGTTAGTGTAATGTTTAACCTGTCAGATGGTTATAGTCAGTTTTAACAGCTATTATCATAAAATGCCTTTAGAAAATTTCTTGCAACCTGTATATTTTGTTGTGGATAAATTATGTGGGAAGCGGGAGTGTTTCTGTACCAATAGCAATAACGACCCATGCTATGGCTATGGCCATGTCATGATAATTTTCGGTCCTTCACAGAAAACATGCTTGCATCAATCTGTAGTGTGCATGGTTAAGCATATATGTTATCAAGGTCCAGGATTTATTGACACAGGTTGATCATACGCTGAATAATCCAACCACATTTTTGTTTGGAAGTAGAAAGAAATAATAAAAATTGCATTAATTGCAATGTGTACAAAGAGTTGAGATACCGTATTATAATTTTGCTGCAAGTCATTGTGCAAGTATCATGTCTTGATTGGTGAATATGTTAGTTTGTGACTTTATTTGAAGCAGAAATAATATGAATGCTTCATTGAGCATAATTCCGACTGGTAACTACGCACTTCGTCCGAGCACGCGTCATGCAAGCAATCTTAAATGACCACCTAAACTGTAATTTGGCAACCTAAAAAGCTGCCAAGGTTGCCCGGCTGGCAACAAGTAAAACAAGTTAAGCGAGAGCCCTGTACAAGCTTGTTACACCTGTATTTGGGTAGTTTTTCCCATCCTTCTCTGCAGATCCTCTCAAGCTCCGTCAGGTTGGATGGGGAGCGTCGATGCACAGCTATTTTCAGGTCCCTCCAGAGATGTTCGATCGGGTTCAAGTCTGGGCTCTGGCTGGGCCACTCAAGGACATTCACAGACTTGTCACGAAGCCACTCCTGCGTGTGCTTAGGGTCGTTGTCCTGTTGGAAGGTGAACATCCTACCCAGTCTGAGGTCCTGAACGCTCTGGAGCAGGTTTTCATCAAGGATCTCTCTGTACTTTGCTCCGTTCATCTTTCCCTCGATCCTGACTAGTCTCCCAGTTCCTACCAGTGAAAAACATCCCCACAGCATGATGCTGCCACCACCATGCTTCACCCTAGGTATTGTATTGACCAGGTGATAAACAGTGCCTGATTTCCTCCAGATGTGACGTTTGGCATTCAAGCCAAAGAATTCAACCTTGGTTTCATCAGACCAGAGAATATTGTTTCTCATGCTTTATGGCAAACTCCAAGCGGGCTGTCATGTGCCTTTTACTGAAGAGTGGCTTCCGTCTGACCACTCTACTATAAAGGCCTGATTAGTGGAGTGCTGCAGATATAGTTGTCCTTTTGGAAGGTTCTCCCAGCTCCACAGAGGAACTCTGTCAGAGTGACCATCGGGTTCTTGGTCACCTCCCTGACCAGGCCGTTCTCCCCCAATTGCTCAGTTTGGCCGGGCGGCCAGCTCTATGAAGATTCCTGGTGGTTTCAAAGTTCTTCCATTTAAGAATGACGGATACCACTGTGCTCTTCGGGACCTGCAATGCTGCAGAAATTGTTTTATACCCTTCCCCAGATCTGTCTTTCGACACAATCCTGTCTCAGAGGTCTACGGACAATTCCTTTGTCTTCATGGCTTGGTTTTTGCTCTGACATCCACCGTCAACTGTGGGACCTTATATAGACAGGTGTGTGCCTTTCCAAAACATGCCCAATCAATTTAATTTACCACTGGTGGACTCCAATCAAGTTGTAGAAACATCTCAAGGATAATCAATGGAAACAGGATGAACCCAAGCTCAATTTTGAGGGTCTGAATAGTTATGTAAATGTGATATTTCAGTTATTTCTGTTTAAATTACTTTGCTAAAAATTTCTAAACACCTGTTTTCACTTCTTCATTCTGGGGTATTGTATGTAGATTGATGATTTAAAAATAATTAAATCAATTTTAAAATAATGCTGTAACGTAACAAAATGTGGAAAAAGTGAAGGGGTGTGAATACTTTCTAAATGCACTGTATATGCCTCTTCCTTGGATTTAACCCTCGACTTCCCTCGTCAGCCACGGTTGAGCCGCCTTCCCAATTTTATTTTTTCGCCAGACAGGGATGAACAATATCTGGAGTAAATCTTTGCCATTGCATCTCCACTGTCAACCCTTTAAGTATAATTTGCTCGTCTATCCTAGTCAATTCCCATCTCATACCTTCAAAGTCTCCTTTATTCAAGTTCAGGACCCTAGTCTCTGAATTAACCGTGTCACTCTCCATCCCAATTCAGAATTCCACCAAATTATGGTGACTGTTGCCCAAGGGGTTTTGCACAACAATATCGCTAACTAATCCTTCCTCATTACACAATACCCAGTCTAGGATGGCCTAGAAAAAATTCAACCGCCTTTCCCTTATTACTTAGTTTCAACATGCAGCTTGAGGGGAAAGCAAATCATAACACACAATATCTTTCAGCTCTACTGCAATATTTTTTTAAACAATCTTGATTCTACTCATCTGCTGCTCAAAATGAAAATAAAGCCAATTCTCATCAAGTTTTAAATACAAGATCAGACACTTAAGGTTAATAAGCAATGCTTCCTTTAGAAATATCTTTCTTGTATTGGGTTGGAAGGTGAAGAAAAAGTCAGATCATTGGCACCCGCAGTAGATATAGAACAATTTAAATGTTTCCCCGGTTCTTAAGGAGGGAATGGGAAAATTATATGCTTCTGTTTAGTATTCATGCTATTATTAATTTAATTGCAAAAGTCAGATATTTCATAAGAATTTCTTCCATCCTCCCAAACTCGGTCCTTGGGAAGTGAGGCTCTATAAGGCGCTGGCAAGGGCGCGTTTGGAATATTGTGAGCAATTTTTGGCACGTAAGATGTGCTGGCTCTGGTGAGGGTCCAGAGGAGGTTTACAAGAATGATCCCAGGAATGAGTAAGTTAACCTATGATGAGTGTTTGTTGGCACTGGGCCTGTACTCACTGGAGTTTAGAAGAATGAGGGGGGACCTCATTGAAACATACAGAATAGTGAAAATCTTGGATAGAGTGGATGTGGGGAGGGTGTTTCCACTAGTGGGAAATCCGGAATTATAGACAATAGACAATAGGTGCAGGAGTAGGCCATTCGGCCCTTCGAGCTAGCACAGTCATTCAATGTGTCATGGCTGATCATCCCCAATCAGTACCCCGTTCCTGCCTTCTCCCCATATCCCCTGACCCCGCTATTTTTAAGAGCCCTATCTAGCTCTCTTGAAAGCATCCAGTGAACCTGCCTCCACCACCCTCTGAGGCAGAGAATTCCAGGCTCACCACTCTCTGTGAGAAAAAGTGTTTCCTTGTCTCCGTTCTAAATGGCTTACTCCTCATTCTTAAATTGTGGCCCCTGGTTCTGGACTCCCCCAACATCGGGAACATGTTTCCTGCCTCTAGCGTGTCCAAACCCTTAACAATCTTATATGTTTCAATGAGATCACCTCTCATCCTTCTAAACTCCAGAGTGTACAACCCCAGCTGCTCCATTCTCTCAGCAAATGACAGTCCCGCCATCCTGGGAATTAACCTTGTAAACCTATGCTACACTCCCTCAATTAATGTGCGTTCTTTTATGAAGGAGATGAAGAGAAATTTATTTGGTCAGAGGGTGGTGAATCTGTGGAATTTCTTGCCACAGAAGGCTGTGGAGGACAAGTCAGTGGACATTAAGGTAGAGATAGATACTTGATTAGAACAAGCGTCAGAGATTATGGAGAGAAGGCAGGTGAATGAGTTTGGAGGGGGATAGATCAGTCATGATTGAATGGCGGAGACGTGAAGGGCCACATGGCTTAATTCTACTCCTATCACTTATGACCTCCAGTTCCTTTCAAGTCTTCACTGATTTACATGAATTGTAAAGTTATGTCTCTGTTCACGAGTGCATTGTTAATTAGTTTGAACGTTGAACTCAACATCAGAGATGGCATTGATTCAGATCAGTATTAAGCATTTACTATCAACAATTAGTTGTCGACTACAATCAAATATGAAAATCTGTACAAACAGAAAGTTAGAGTAGTAAGAAGAATTTCAGAGAATTAGTACTATTGATCTAAGCACTCATTTCCTAATGTGTTTTAGCAGATGCCAGAAAAATTGAAGCATATTAGATTACAGTTGTAGTGAAACAATCCAAGCATTGGAACTATTAAACGCCTGCCGTGTGGACATAATGGGCTGGGTGTACCAGACAAGTAGACGAAGGAGTAATAGTACCCTGGCTTTAAATCTAATTAGGTCCCAAAACAAGGAGGAACATTTTTTCACCATTTGATTATACAAGATCAAGAATAAAAATTAACAAAAGCTTAACTTTAAAAATATTGATCTAAAATTTGGCACAAAGTAACTATCATATAGATTCTGTCTTGTAGCATTGACTGATATATTACAAAACTTTTTGTACAGGTGATGCCCATTTGACCAATGAGTGCCAAAAACAATGAGACTAACAATGAGCAATCAGTGCTGTGGCTTCACAGCTTCAGGGACTAGGGTTACTCCCGACCTTGGGTGCTGCATGAAGTTTGCACATATTTCATGTCACATGGTAGCCCTCCCCACATCCCAAGGTCATGTTAATATGCTCACCGGCCACTGAATTACTCCAGCCAGTGGCATAAGACCATGTAGGACTTGCTGAGCACGTGGACAGCTACGGGGGATGGGATTGATGGCATTGTTCTGCTGAAAGTCAGCATAGACTCAATGGCCTCCTTTGTGTCAGAATAAATCAGTTACATAGATTTACCATCAATGACATGAACTGAAAGGAGTTTTAGCCGCATCAAGTGCTGTGACCACTTGCAAGCCCGTTAACTAGACTTGGTCACATTTAACTTTCAATTGACAGTAATTATTAAACAAGATTATATGCGCAAATTCTGGACAAGCTGGAAGTCACCTGCAAATTAAGTTTAGTGCAAAGCCAAGTGAAGAAAATCTGATTTAGAACAGACATGAACTATTCTTCCAGAAGTTTTTCATATCATTTTTGAAACTGATAGATTTCCAATTCAGTAGAGATTCAGCAGTTCAATTACGAGGGATAAGTACGACAGGGTAGAAGAGCACACTCAACAAATGATGAGTACACAAGATCAAAACGTGCAGTTAAATGGTAGCATTAATAAAAAGTGCCTTCATTGCACAAGTTAAGCAAGCACACCTTTGTCTACATCATGCTGTTAGTCCGGGCATCGGCTTACACAGGTTTATTAGTTTTCTCTATTTGTTAAAATAGGAATTACTCCCTCTCCCCCCCCCCCCACCCCCCCCCCCCCCCCCCCACCCCCCCACCAACCAAAGTCATGTACATAAAGGAACTTGAAACAAAGCAGCCTTTTTATGTAAACTTCCCATTGATAGCTTCATGTTCCAAATGTGATGTGACAGTGTTACTTCCTTTCATTTTCAAGGCTCATTTCTGTACTTCAGTAGACAAGTTGGGACATAGAAGCACTGAACTGTGTTATAGTTCAGACTCAAATTCAGAATCTATAGTTCATTCATGCAAATAGATTTTTACTTACATTTCTTTTCTGTAAATTGATGAAGTAAGCACGACTTTCCTACACCCATGTCTCCTATTGTACAAAGAAACTTTCAGGTCAGTCATAAAAAAGATTAAATTCAACAAATAAAAATAGCATGTTTAACTACATCTGTTCACCTCCCTTCGTTTCATACCAAAATATATTTTCTGGTGATCCCATTTTCCCAATTTGTCTACTCATATATTGCTTCGAAAGAAATGTAGAACCTCTGGTGCTGCAAGACTATACCTGATGTCAGTAGAGAAGGTTTCACACAATGCATTTAAAGTCTAAGATAATACAAAATTTGGTGTTAAATTTCCACATAGGTTTTCAAAAAAGAATCCCGTGCCATTCCCAGCAATCTACCTCTGGCTAATACGCATTTCCTGTTTGCTATAGTATTATTTGGCCACACTGCCACATTATATTGATGTTTTTTATTTATCAGGGTGGATTTACATATTCCAAAGTAACATCAAACATTTATCCTTTTCAAAAGGCTCCCACGGGTGGGCATTTTAATTAGCAGAGGGTATGGGATCAAAAGTTTAAAAGATGCCACATAATGGGATCATCATCTAATTTTAAAGGATGTCCAAATACAGCTTTAGAAACTAGGAAAAAACAAAGCAGTTCGGAAGCCAATATAAAATTCAAGATGGTTATGGTGCTGTGAATTTATTTTAATTTTCTGCAAAATAAAGTACCAAAATTCAGATCCAGAATTTAATTGCTGGGATAATATAACTCAGTCTGAATAACAACATTTTAAATGAGTGTAACAACAAGGAACTACAGATGCAGGTTTATACCAAAGATGGACACATGGAGTAACTCAGCGGGTCAAGCAGCATCTCTGGAGAACACGGATGGGTGATGTTTCAGATTGGGGCCCTTTGTAAGGAAAGTGTTGCACTTAGCCAAACTTAGCAAGGTCGATTAAGTCCAAGTCACTCTCACATAACTGGCATCCTGAATCATAACTAGCAACCGATCCACAATGTTTCCTCCTACCTCAAGACTCCTGAAATGTCTTACTCGCCGAATAAATTTACATTTAAAATAATTTGAAACCTTGCATATTATCTTCTGATATTAATATGAAGTGCTTGAATTGGACATTATAGCTTAGATGTTTAAGAAGGAACTGCAGATGCTGGTAAATCGAAGGTAGACAAAAATGCTGGAGAAACTCAGCGGTGAGGCAGCATCTATGGAGCGAAGGAAATAGGCAACGTTTCATGCTGAAACCCTTCTTCAGCCTGAAACGTTTCCCATTTCCTTCGGCCCGAAACGTTGCCCATTTCCTTCGCTCCATAGATGCTGCCTCACCCGCTGAGTTTCTCCTGCATTATAGCTTAGATGTTAAGTATCATCATGGCATTTAGCAATTTTAATGTCCCACAGTATTATTTGTACATAAGCCAAAACCTACAAATTCAGCTAATCAATTATTCTTTGTACTGACATGATGAGCACAGCATTGAAGTACGGAAAAGTAAGATTCTTTAAAGAAACACTTGGATTACACGTTACTCTCTAGTAAAGGGTTAGGTTTGTTATTGTCTATATAGTCTATATCACACATACACACACACTTCAAACTGGATTGTGCAAAGGGGAAGATACAGAATGCAGAATTTAGTGCATCAGTTCCTTAGACAAAGTGCAATGTCCTCAAAGAGGTAGAGGTGAATCAAATAGTACCCGAGTTTATGGAAGGACCGTTCAGAAGCCTGACAACGCAAGGGATGGAGCTGTTTCAGTCTGGATGCCAAAACCAACTCTATATGGAACTGTACTGAAATAAGAGGTACATAATACTTGCATTGCCTCAATTTCAAAACTCAGAACCAGAAACCTTAGTTGCTGAAAAAGACTTTCCTTGTAAAATAATTATGCTGAGCCCTCTATGATTAGTTCAAGTGAAGAACAATACAATGGAAATCCTGAAGTCATTGTTAACCCAGGTGATGAACACAATTACATTAAAAAAAAAATGTATTCACACCAAATAATCATATTTTTGCACAATTTCTTCCAAAATCATTAACTTGGCTCAAACCGATTACATGGGATCTGTTACAGGCAATCATATTATAAATCAATGTGCTTGAAATTCAATCAAGTTTTAACATCGACTGTAAGTATACACATCACATACACAATACAATCCCAGAAAAGACAAATGGCAAATAACTAATAGGTCACCTAATAACTAATAAGTTAACTTGTTTTACGTGATTGTTGTAGAATGAAAAGGAGAGGGTGTGGCAGGGACACACAGATGTCCAGCCAGGAATAACGTAGGACACAAAGTTTGTGCAAGCAATTGTCATTGAATTGGGAGTTAAAAAGGGACATTATGCAGGGGCTAGAAGGAAAAAAGAACTACCCACTCCTCCAATTTATTAAAGGCATAATTATCACCAGCAATTTGTCCTGGAGCAGCCACTAGCAAAGCAATGGCCAAGAAGGCATATCAGCGTCTCTACCAGGCATGTGCAGTGAGTAATTACTCAGGGTAGGCACTTGGCAGTCAGTCAACCTTTAAAAATCGTTAAAAAAATAACTCGTAGAAAATCGTAAAACTGTGGATGCGCAGATCGGTTCTGTAGGCAGTCAGTCGACTTTGAAAAAATCTTTGAAAAACGCGCATGCGCAGATTGGTCTCCGCTCCTGCGCGCAGACCACGGTGCAAATGCAAAATTTCAGCTGCCATTATTGCCCGTTGTAAGTGAAGGCTTGAAGCAGCGTCCACGGCACGCGAGTTGAACATAGTTACGCGTATTGCGGATGAAAGGCACGGGAGAATTATGCCTACCTAAGATCGATTATTAAAATAATAATAATTTAATAATAAATACTGAATTTAGTAACTGAATTGGAAATCTTTACTATTTATATTTAATAATTACCTGCAAGAGAATATTTGGAGAGGAATTGAAAGTAGTACAGGAAATTTGAAAACTGCCAAATTTATTCCTAGTTCAGACCACTGATATGATTCTTTAAATATTCTCTGCTTGCTTTATGAACAGGTTAACCCATTTTTTCACATTAACTATGAAAATGCATTCGATCCCATATCTAGAAATTTAACAAAATTCAAAATAAACTGTACTCACCAATTATAATATATTTAAAGATGTAGGAATAGTTGTATGGAGCGGTGGCCATCCTGGCTCTACAAAGTAGAAGGAAAACAAATGATGAAACTTCAATAAAACAAAAATCCAGTTTGTTTATGACTACACCATTGCATTTACTAATGTACTCCAGTCATGCACATAATTGTATTTAGACTGATTCCATGATCAAAATCTGTATTATTCCTGCAGCGGCTAGTAGGCTACTTTGGGTCTCTTCCATCACTCCTCGTCTCAAACTTATGGTGAAATAAAGTTTGCAGTGAAAGCCAGATGCTGGAAATGCAGGTACACAAAATTGCTGGAGGAACTCAGCGGGTGCAGCAGCATCTATGGAGCGAAGGAAATAGGCGACGTTTCGGGACGAAACCCTTCTTCGACAGTCTGAAGAAGGGTTTCGGCCCGAAACGTCGCCTATTTCCTTCGCTCCATAGATGCTGCTGCACCCGCTGAGTTCCTCCAGCAATTTTGTGTACCTTCGATATTCCAGCATCTGCAGTCCCCTTTTGAACACTGCTGGAAATGCAGATCAGGCAGCATCTCACCACAGGGCGTGGACACTCAAATGTTAATTGTTTTCACAGATACTGCCTGACACGCTGATGGTTTACTGGATTTATGAAAGCTGGCATTCCTTGTTCCACCTTCCTCTTGTTTAAGATGGGGGGGGGGGGGGTGGAGGTGGTGGACCTTTCTGCTCAATGGCCCGTATAACTCAGAAACCCCGTTTTATGAAATGGAAGACAAAAATCTGATTTTTACCTTATACAAAATAAAGGATCAAAACATTGCCTGCTGGTTGACCTCTTCATCAAAATGTAATTGTTTTCATGAATAATAGTCACACGCAGAGGAAACACACTGATTTCAGAGTGGGAAACAGATGATCCGTTCCAGTTGATGCAGGAACAAGCTCCTCTAGTTCATACAGTCGTGGTTATATACTTCAGCTACCTCCACTGAAACTTTAAATTACAATTCCCCAATTACGAACTTTCATTTCTGTAATCATTTCCCCAGCATCACCCAATTATAGATTGATCACATTCAAGATACTAAGCAAGAATATTACACCATAACCTGTTAACCCAAATGCATATACACCAAGTAAGAATTAACATGAAGCTTTCAATAAAGCACCCAATTGCCTTCAATTTATGTTCTTCCAAAATGTCTACAGTTATTAAGTTTACAATATAAATGTTACACCAGCTTCCAACATTTTGTATGCAGAAGCAAAAGATGGCAGAAACCGAAACGCTTGGAACAAAAGCCAGAGTATTCTGGAATAAAGTTAGGAAGTTGTTGACAAACACTCCGCATTAAACTTCAAAATAACAGATCTGGGTGAACTACTATATCAAGATAAATGGAGCAAAGATCAAGTAAATGAAGCTTACGAAGTTCAGCCACAAATCTCTCAGGATCACACATGCTCTAAATGGGCTAATTCTCATGTCATTGCAACTGGTGCTTAGAAATACATTTTAATGAGGCCTAACCAATCTGCACTGTCTCCCACTCTTGCTTCAGGTGGCAACATGTTAACTTCTATCAAAAGGACCAGTCCTCCCCGCAGAAAATTGTGCCTCACACCACAAATAATGGCAGGAATTCTTATGCTCAAGTCCAAACAAATGCCTCAAAACTCATTGGCCGGCGGTTCATTCTACAGCAAGATAACGATCCCAAACATACTGCTAAAGCAACAAAGGAGTTTTTCAAAGCTACAAAATGGTCAATTCTTGAGTGGCCAAGTGAACCCAACTGATCATGCCTTTTATATGCCGAAGAGAAAACTGAAGGGCACTAGACCCCAAAAACAAGCATAGGTTATAGATGGCTGCAATACAGGTCTGGCAGAGCATCACCAGAGAAGACACCCAGAAACTGGTGATGTCCATGAATCACAAACTTCAAACAGTCATTGCATGCAAAGGATATGCAACAAAATACTAAACATGACTACTTTCATTTACATGACATTGCTGTGTCCCAAACATTATGGTGCCCTGAAATGGTGAGACTATGTATAAACTGCTGTCATTTCTACACGGTGAAACAAAAAATTATTAAAATCTGACAATGTGCATTTTATCTACATGTGATTTTTTTCTATTAATGTGGCAAATAAATAAATGATGGGTCTTTGTCCTAAACATTATGGAGGGCAGTATGTACAACAAATTAAACAGAATTTGAATGGAGATTTTGCAATACTGATCTGCTTGCAACTTTCCACCAGCCCAGAATACTGTCAATTACTTGCCTTGTATCAAGCAAGCCATTTCTCAACAACATATTAAATACTGCAATTCCCATCTCGAACACCAGCTCTTCCAAAGATGGACAAGGTCAGCAATACCATCACCATTCCACCCTTGTGATTGTACTGAAGCCACACATGTCAATGTACATTTCCTTTGTCACCAATACAATATCTAACATTTCTTGCCACCAATGGGAAAGGTAGAAGGTTCTTCCAAACAACATTTTTCTTGATCCCTCAATAATAGACATTTATCTCTACACTCCTATTGCAAAGAACTTTTACATCTAAACAGCCTTTTTTCACCATTCTTCCTCAATACTGGCAGTATAAGACTGATCATTCTTGAAACCAAAACTCCTTATTAGCCCCACTTTCCTTGGTTCAGTGTCCTTTTCCCTTACATTAACATTTCTAACATTAACATGCACTAATAGAGGTGGGAATTATAGCAATGCGTACTCTCTTACAAAATAAGTAAATCAAATGAAGGCATTTGAGCAACTTCAAGAACACGGAGCAGGAAGCGATCAATCACACAAACATAACGTGCACTGATGCTGAGGCATTTCTAATGTCCCTTTCTTATGCCACATCCTCAAACATTGGATTAATAAAAAACCTGAAGACAACCTTGACCTTCAAAACAGCTTCAACAGTTGGAGGTGAAACAAAAAAAGAAAATCACACCTTGTCCGAGTAGTTATATGCAAGCATAGCATGCATGTTAGGAACTGCAATTCTGCATTTATGATCCAGGGCTCCCACTTAATATTTTTTCGCTGTTGCCAACATAGGCAGCTTTTTAGCTTGCCGAATGACAGTTTAGGTGGTCATTTAAGACGGCTTGCATGATGCGTGCGATAATGTGCTCGGACGAAGTGCGTAGTTAACGGTACGAGTTCATTCCAAGTTCTCCCGAGTTTGCCCCGATTCGAACTCAGAGATTTACGGTAATGGCCACTCGTCGGTACTCGGGACTCTCGTGGACATTTTTCAACACGTTGAAAAATCTTCAAGTCTTCCCGTGCTTCCCTGCCGTTAGCGAGTCTTCCCGAGTACCTGCCGTTAGCAGTACGAGCCGCTAAGAGACGTCCCCGAGCTCCGATGTACCCGCTACGCTCATTCTCCATGCTTACCACGAGTTAGAATTTTTTTTTAAACTTAGGAGAGCTCTTGGAATGAACTCGTACCGTGGGACAGGGCAATTACCAGTCGGAATTATGCTCAATGAAGCATTCACATATTATTTCTGCTTCAAATAAAGTCACAAACTAAACATATTCCCTAATCAAGACATGATATATATCACAATGATATGCAGCAAAATTATAATACAGTATCTCAACTCTTTTTACATGTTGCAATGAATGCAATTGCTATTATTTCTATCCGCTTCCAAACAAAAATGTGGTTGGATTATTCAGCGTATGATCAACCTGTGTCAATAAATCTTGGACCATGGTAACATATATGCTTAACCATGCACACTACAGATTGATTCAAGCATATTTTCTGTGAAAGACCGACAAATTATCATGACATGACCATAGCATGGGTCTTTTCCTCTTCCTGTTTTCTCGAAACTTCACCAAAACGGTACACGATAGCTCTACAATTTTAGGCCCACCTTATTCACCATTGTCCTGCGATGTGAACTGCCAAGTTTCATTCAGATTTATGTCATATTTTACAAGTTATTGACATTTGAAACTTAAATTAAAATTAAAAAAAAAAAAAAAATCACTTTTCCACTTGCCCTGCCCTGCCCATCACCCGCGTTCGATGTCACACTGGGAACCCAACGCGTCACAACGGTAAGATGGCTGCCGGATCCGTGCGTGCGCAGTAGGCGCGGTATCCACGCATGCGGATTTTAAAATAACCGAAAGTCTCCCCGCGAGTGCACAGTGGGGGAAGGAAAGTTCGAGAAGGGATGAGAGAGTAAGGTCAGGGCCAATTGTGAGCGGTGTGAGAGGAGAGGTGAATACCAAAGTCAAAGTGTTGTATATGAATGCACGAAATATAAGAAATAAAGTGGATGAGCTTGAGGCTCAGTTAGAAATTGGCAAGTATGACGTTGTGGGAATTACAGAGACATGGCTGCAAGAGGGCCAGGGCTGGGAACTGAATATTCAAGGGTATACCTCCTATCGAAAAGACAGACAGGTGGGCAGAGGGGGTGGGGTAGCTCTGTTGGTAAGGAATGAAATTCAGTCCCTTGCAAGGGGTGACATTGAAACAGGATATGTGGAGTCATCATGGATAGTAGTCGAGTATAGGAGCAAAGAGGTCCTTCTGCAGTTGTACAGGGCCCTAGTGAGACCACTCCTGGAGTATTGTGTGCAGTTTTGGTCCCCTAATTTGAGGAAGGACATTCTTGCTTTTGAAGGAGTGCAGCGTAGGTTTACAAGGTTAATTCCCGGGATGGTGGAACTGTCATATGCTGAGAGAATGGAGCGGCTGGGCTTGTATACTCTGGAATTTAGACGGATGAGAGGAGATCTTATTGAATCATATAAGATTAAGGGTTTGGAGACACTAGAGGCAGGAAACATGTTCCCGATGTTGGGGGAGTCCAGAACCAGTGGCTACAGTTTAAAATTAAGGGGTAAGCCATTTAGAACAGAGATGTGGAAACAATTTTTCCACAGAGTGTTGTGAGGCTGTGGAATATTCCGTCTCGGAGGGCGGTGGAGGCTGGTTCTCTGGAAACTTTCAAGAGAGAGCTAGATAGGGCTCTAAAAGATAGCGGAGCCAGGGGATATGGGGAGAAGGCAGGAATGAGGTACTGATTGGGGGTGATCAGCCATGATCACATTGAATGGCGGTGCTGGCTCGAAGGGCAGAATGGTCTACTGCTGCACTTTTTGTCTATTTAATCCGCGGGTGTGTGATTTGAAATTACCGCGGCGCTGAGGCTAGGTCTGGGGGTGGCGGCGCTGCTCATCTACGCCCGCGGGCAGGGAGAGGTGAGGGATCCATGGCAAGGACTTGGCCGCAGCCTCGGCCTCTCCCTCCCGGCTCCAGACCTCTCGGCCCAACCCCCCCCCCCCCCCCAGGGAGAGGAGGGCAGTGGAGGAGGTGAGAAGGGAGAGTGGAAAGAAGAGGGAGGGTGCAGAGGAGGGAGTACCTGGAGATGAAGGGGAATGGAGGATAAGGGTAGGGAGAGGGATGGCGAGGTATGGAGGAGGGGAGGAGGAAGAGAGAGGAGGGGAGGGAGGGGGTGAGCAGTGGAAGCAAAGGAGGGTTGGTGGAGGGTGGGGAGAGGGAGGATAATGGAGATGGGGAATAGGGGACTAAAGAGGGAGAGTACGATGCGTTCACATTGATCTTATATTTTACAAGTTATTGCCATTTTTAAACTTTTAAAAAGTCACAGTCGTGCTCTCACATGCCGGCTGTGCCTACACAGTTGGGCGAGGGTGGCATTGACTCGCGTCACAACAGGGATCTCTGGCATCACAACGAGAACCTGTCAGCCGTGCCTGCGCAGTTGGGGGCTATTAGCGAGTGGTGGAATATTGCGTTGCTGGAAATGGGCCCAATGGGTCTGCTCTTGTAAATGTTAAAATTATATTATTCAACACTCATTTCAAATTTGTAAATACGTAGTACGTGAATGCACTGGAGAGTGTAAAGATTCACCAGGATGTTTCCCTAATTGGAGGACTTCAGTTAAGGGGAGAGATTCAGTAGGCTAGGTCTGTTTTTCCTGGGGTGAAAGGCTGAAGGGTGACGATAAAAGTTTGAGAGGTATGGATATGGTGGATAGTCAAAATAAGTATTCCCACAGCATGGTATCAATACGGGTTTATAGAAACATAGAAATTAGGTGCAGGAGTAGGCCATTCGGCCCTTCGAGCCTGCACCGCCATTCAATATGATCATGGCTGATCATCCAACTCAGTATCCCGTACCTGCCTTCTCTCCATACCCTCTGATCCCCTTAGCCACGAGGGCCACATCTAACTCCCTCTTAAATATAGCCAATGAACTGGCCTCGACTACCCTCTGTGGCAGAGAGTTCCAGAGATTCACCACTCTGTGTGAAAAAAGTTCTTCTCATCTCGGTTTTAAAGGATTTCCCCCTTATCCTTAAGCTGTGACCCCTTGTCCTGGACTTCCCCAACATCGGGAGCAATCTTCCTGCATCTAGCCTGTCCAACCCCTTAAGAATTTTATAAGTTTCTATAAGATCCCCTCTCAATCTCCTAAATTCTAGAGAGTATAAACCAAGTCTATCCAGTCTTTCTTCATAAGACAGTCCTGACATCCCAGGAATCAGTCTGGTGAACCTTCTCTGCACTCCCTCTATGGCAATAATGTCCTTCCTCAGATTTGGAGACCAAAACTGTACGCAATACTCCAGGTGTGGTCTCACCAAGTACAACTGCAGTAGAACCTCCTTGCTCCTATACTCAAATCCTTTTGCTATGAAAGCTAACATACCATTCGCTTTCTTCACTGCCTGCTGCACCTGCATGCCTACTTTCAATGACTGGTGTACCATGACACCCAGGTCTCGCTGCATCTCCCCTTTTCCTAGTCGGCCACCATTTAGATAATAGTCTGCTTTCCTGTTTTTGCCACCAAAATGGATAACCTCACATTTATCCACATTATACTGCATCTGCCAAACATTTGCCCACTCACCCAGCCTATCCAAGTCACCTTGCAGTCTCCTAGCATCCTCCTCACAGTTAACACTGCCCCCCAGCTTAGTGTCATCCGCAAACTTGGAGATATTGCCTTCAATTCCCTCATCCAGATCATTAATATATATTGTAAATAGCTGGGGTCCCAGCACTGAGCCTTGCGGTACCCCACTAGTCACTGCCTGCCATTGTGAAAAGGACCCGTTTACTCCTACTCTTTGCTTCCTGTTTGCCAGCCAGTTCTCTATCCACATTAATACTGAACCCCCAATGCCGTGTGCTTTAAGTTTGTATACTAATCTCTTATGTGGGACCTTGTCGAAAGCCTTCTGGAAGTCCAGATACAAAACATCCACTGGTTCTCCCCTATCCACGCTACTAGTTACATCCTCGAAAAATTCTATAAGATTCGTCAGACATGATTTACCTTTTGTAAATCCATGCTGACTTTGTCCAATGATTTCACCACTTTCCAAATGTGCTGCTATCCCATCTTTAATAACGGACTCTAGCAGTTTCCCCACTACCGATGTTAGACTAACTGGTCTGTAATTCCCCGTTTTCTCTCTCCCTCCCTTCTTAAAAAGTGGGGTTACGTTTGCGACCCGCCAATCCTCAGGAACTACTCCAGAATCTAAAGAGTTTTGAAAGATTATTACTAATGCATCCACTATTTCTGGAGCTACTTCCTTCAGTACTCTGGGATGCAGCCTATCTGGCCCTGGGGATTTATCGGCCTTTAATCCATTCAATTTACCCAACACCACTTCCCCGGCTAACCTGGATTTCACTCAATTCCTCCAACTCCTTTGACCCGCGGTCCCCTGCTATTTTCGGCAGATTATTTATGTCTTCCTTAGTGAAGACGGAACCAAAGTAATTATTCAATTGGTCCGCCATATCCTTGTTCCCCATGATCAACTCACCTGTTTCTGACTGCAAGGGACCTACATTTGTTTTAACTAATCTCTTTCTTTTCACATATAGGTTAGAAGGGAGGAGTTTAGAAGGGGATCCAAAGGGAATGTTTAAACTGAGTGTTTGAGATCTAGATCTCAATGCCAGGGGCAGTGGTGGAATCAAATACAGCACTGCTTGAGACAGACATAAAATAGGCAAGACAAGAAACAGCAGATGCTGGAACTCTGGGGGGAAAAAAAACAAATTACTAGAGGAAGTCAATGGGCCAGACACCATCTGTCAAGGGAACGGACAGGCAATGTATTGGTATGTATGTGAGCAAACAGGATCAATATAGATAGACAAAAGGGTCGGCATGGAAGTAGTGGCCAAAGAGCCCATTTTCGTGCTGCAAACTATGACTCTGGTCAATTAGCATCCCCAATTTCAAGGTCATTTCCAATTAACCTGCACGAACTTCAAGTTAACTGGGATATCTGCGGGATTGATGTTTTAATATCTCCACCACACCAATAAAAACCGTATAATATATTTCAGTGGCCATTCTAAAATTTTACGGTAAATCAAACCATTAAAAATGTAGAAAACGCCAGAAACACACAGGTGAAGCAGCATTTGTGGAAAGAAAAACTAGTTCATGTTTTAGGTCAAAGATCCTTCAGAATAGAAACAAAGATAAATTAATGAGTTACGAGTTGCACAGGTGGGGAAATGATGGAAAGAGCAAGCCCAGGATTGTCACTTTAATTCTCCATCCCACTCTGCTCCAGTTGTAGCCTCTCCAGTTGTTATAACAAGACAAGCTCAAGCACATCGTATCTGTCAAGGCATACTGCATCTTCCTGACTCAGTACCAAATTCTACAACTTGAGCTTCCTTTGTCTATCTGAGAACTGACCATTTCACGGTAAGCCATCAAAAAATATGGCTCTTCTCTTCATTGGTACACTCTGACCCTTTGGGTATGTCACACACCCAATTAGCAGATCATACATTATCCCATTTAATCAATTTGACAAAACAATTTCCAAAGCAACCCTGACCTCATCTCATCACATTTAATCCCTTTCCCCAATTCAACCCTACCCCATCTCCTCTGCGACATAAAACATATTTTGCCTTACTTCCCCAGTTCCGATGCAGGGTCTTTGAACTGAACCAATAACTTAATCTTCACAAATGCTGCTGACTTGCTGGGGGAGAGCATTAGTTTTTACTTCAGATTTCCAGAAAGTTTCTTACTTTAAAAAAAGATACTTTAAATGCCATCACAATATTGTATGCCTGCCAATTCAATCCAACAATTGAACAGGAATAAGCAAATAGACCACCTTGCTGCAATTATCAACTGGTGATGACAAATATTGTCAACATCTATCAAGTTTACTATTTTCTTCTGTCAGCAACATTCCCTTTAAGGATCAAAATTAATGTAGCTACTGATTACAGCAATTCGATAAGTAACTAGTTATACTGGGACAATACTTCAACTTTGATCATCGGCATTGAATCAGTGTTGCCTCTTGTGCCTTCCTGTAGCAGGTATTCATGGTACTCAATCCAATTTGCTATTGCATTCCTTGGTTACTAAAACTGGAGCTCCCTATTATGCAAGGCATATAGTTTTAATTCAAGGTACATCAATTCAGCATGAAGTAACTGGCAAATATGATACCAATTCAAATTAAAAACAGCCAAATTACAAACACATACAAATATTTTTTTAAATTGCAAATAAAGATACATGAAATTAGTTTACAAATGCTGAATAGTTTGGCACAATGGTTTAATGTACTATTTATAGCTCATTGTGCTTGTCTTTCAAAAAAGTTAAAAAACTATGACATTTCATATATTGCCTAAAGTAATCTCAGTGATTTTACTCTGTTCCACCAGAGAAGGCTGCAAACTGCACTGCTTGCTGAATTACTGAAAAATGTGGGGATTTGATTTAAATTGTCCATTCAGAAAATAATTTAAATACATTACACTATTCCTCAGAACTATCACTGCCAATACCAAAAGGAGAAAGCTGGTAAAGGGTGCATGGAAAGTACATTTTCATACAACAGCCATAAATGCCAGTGAAAATATTTGTGCCATTAAATGGAATAAAATACTTCAAAGCAGGAAACCTTGACTTTGCATGTACAGTTTTGTCTCATTATAAAATATGGCAATTTAAATAAAACAATATTCAAAAGGCCTTTGATAAGGTGCCACACGTGAGGCTGCTAAACATATTGTTATGGTTCCATGGTATTAGAGGCAAGGTACTAACGTGGATAGAAGATTAGTTGACTGGCAGAAGGCCTTTTCTGGTCGGCTGCGGCGTTCCGCAGGGGTCATGTTGGGTCCGCTATTCTCACAATATATATTAACGAACTGAACGAGGGAATTGATGGCTTTATGGCCAGGTTTGTGGACAATATGAAGATAGGTGGAGGGGTAGATAGCGTAGAGGAAGCAGGGAG
This sequence comes from Amblyraja radiata, assembly GCF_010909765.2. NCBI lineage: Eukaryota > Metazoa > Chordata > Chondrichthyes > Rajiformes > Rajidae > Amblyraja > Amblyraja radiata. Next base: position 27,965,868 of record NC_045987.1, read on the forward strand.
GCTGCATATGGACAAGTTGGGAGAGCGGGCAAAGTGGTGCCAAGTGGAATACAGCGTAGCAAACATACAGTCATGCACTTTGGTAGAAGGAATAAAGGCGTAGACAACTTTCCAAAAGGGGAGAGGAATTGGCGGTGCAAAGGGACATGGGAGTACTAGTGCAGGATTCTCAAAAGGTTAATTTGCTGGTTGAGTCGGCGGTGATGAAGGCAAATGTAATGTTCATATTCATTTAGAAGGGACTAGAATATACTGCACCCTCCATAATGTTTGGGACAAAGACCCATCATTTATTTCTTTGCCTCTGTACTCCACAAAAAATTTAACACAAACATCCACCACAGCATTCATCACTGTGGTGGAAGGTACAAAAATTGGCCAGTCCTCCTCCACTTTCCCCCGTGGTCGGGACCTCAACCCTCCGCAGCCGTCGCTGCGGGCTTCCAGATGTGCAGACAAGGTAAAAAGTCCAGGTAAGTCCTGAATCGGTGCCTCCCCACCAGAGCCCGCGACTTCAGGCTGGTGTAGGCCGCCGGCGGTCGCAGATTTAAAGTTCCCGCCGCGTCGCAGCCAGAAGCACCGTAGACTACAGGGCCGGCGGTCTGGAGCTCCTCTTCAGGGATCCCTGACGAGGGACCCCGCTCCTGATGGCAAGTAAGTCCCCGCCGCGCCCGCGGGCCAGTAGTTGGAGCTCTTCTTCCCCCGGGTCCCCCACGAGGGATCCCGAGCTGCAGACGCAGCGCCAGCTGAAGCTCTGCAGACCTCCGGCCGCTGAAGCCCCGGGCGGGTCTCCGGGAAAGACCGCCCGATCCTCGTTGTTAGGCCACGGGGGAGGCAACATGGAAAAAGTCGCCTCTTCGTGGAGGAGGCGACCGAAGCGGTTTTCCCCTCACCCCCCCCCCACTCCACCCCCACACAAGACACACAAAGAAACATTAAAAACATACTTTAAAACACACTAAAAAAAATTTAAAGTTGATTTTAATAAAGGCCATTTTTATACATTTTAGTTTCACTATGTAGAAATGACAGCTGTGTTTATACATAGTCTCCCCATTTCAGGACACAATAATGTTTGGGACACATGGCTAAACAGGTGTTTATAATTGCTCAGACACACATAATTGCCTCCTTAATGCAGGTATGAGAGATCTTAGCACCTAGTCTTTCCTCCAGCCTTTCCATCACCTTTGGAAACTTTTATTGCTGTTTATCAATAGGAGGACCAAAGTTGTGCCAATGAAAGTCAAAGAGCCATTATGAGACTGAGAAACAAAAATAAAACTGGTAGAGACATCAGCCAAACCTTAGGCTTACCAAAATCAATTGTTTGGAACATCATTAAGAAGAAAGAGAACACTGGGACTGGCAGACCATGGAAGACCTCCACAGCTGATGACAGAAGAATCTTTATAATAAAGAAAAAACCCCAAACACCTGTCTGACAGATCAGAAACACTTGTCAGAAGTCAGGTGTGGATTTGTCAATGGCCATTGTCCGCAGAAGACTTCATGAACCTACGACACTGCAAGATGCAAACCATTGGTTAGCTGCAAAAATAGGATGGCCAGGTTACAGTTTGCCAAGAAATACTTAAAAGAGCAACCACAGTTCTGGAAAAAAGGTCTTGTGGACAGATTAGACGAAGATTAATTTATATCAGAGCGATGGCAAGAGCAAAGTATGGAGGAGAGAAGAAACCAAAGCATACCACCTCATCTCTGAAATACGGTAGTGGGGCGTTATGGCCTGGGCATGTATGGCTGCTGAAGGTACTGGCTCACTTATCTTCATTGATAATACCACTGTTGATGGTAGTAGCATAATGAATTCTGATGTGTATAGACACATTCTATCTGCTCGTTCAAACAAATGCTTCAAAACTCATTAGGTGGCGGTTCATCCTACAGCAAGACAATGATCCCAAACATACTGCTAAAGCAACAAAGGAGTTTTTTAAAGCTAAAAAATGGTCAATTCTTGAGTGGCCATGAATCGCAGACTTCAAGCAATCATTGCATGCAAAGGATATGCAACAAAATACTAAACATGACTACTTTCATCTACATGACATTGCTGTGTCCCAAACATTATGGTGCCTTGAAATGGGGGAACTATGTATAAACACAGCTGTAATTTCTACATGGTGAAACCAAAATGTGTAAGAATGGCCTTTATTAAATCTGACAATGTGCACTTTAACCTCATGTGATTTTTCCTATTACAAATCTCAAATTGTGGAGTACAGAGACAAATAAATGATGGGTCTTTGTCCCAAACATTATAGAGGGCACTGTGAAAGCAAGTTTGTAATACTGAGGTTTTATCAGGCGCTGATGGGGCCACATTTAAGAGCAGTTTTGGGCCCCTTATCCGAGGAGGGATGTACTGGCTTTGGAGAGGGCCCAAAGAAGGATTACAAGAATTACCTCAGAGATGATTGGATTAATGTATGAGAAGTTTAGAAAGATAAGGGGGGGGAGAAGAGGGGAATCTCATTGAAACCTACTGGATTATGAAAGGCCTATAGAGTAGATGCGGAAAGAACATTTCCAGTAATGGTAGAGTCGAGAACCAAAAGGCACTTCAGAAAAAAAGGACATTTCTTCAAAATGTAGGTGAGGAGGAATTTATTTAGCCAGAGGGTGGCGAATCTGTAGATTTCATTGCCAAAAATACTGTAGAGACCAACACATTGGTTAGGAAGAGAGTTATAGGTTACGGAGAGATGGCCTGAAAATGGGGTTGAGGAGGAAAAATAGATCAGCCATGATTGAATGGCGGAGTAGACTTGATGGACTGAATGGCTTAATTGTGCTCTTGTGGCTCATTAACACAGATGAAGCAGTAAAGTACAATTGATATGCAAAAAAAACACTACTACACATGGAGAAATTGAAGCAAAAATAACATTTTAAAATACAAAAAGTACAAATTTAACAAAAATATAGTCTGCTCTTTTAAGTCAACCAGTCAAACTATACTTACTTATGGCCTATCTCATTTGAAATTTCGAAAATTTCAGGGGGGAGAAAAGGGGAAAAAATCACAATTTAGTAATTATTTAAAATTGAACATCACCATAGATTAAAAAATTTATGTAAATTTCCAAATATATTCATGTATCTACAAAATAATTTGTGGGTCTTCAAAAACACACCTTTCCTATTTTGCAAGATCAGCTACAGCTCATGCTGAAATGAATGGAGTTATAAAAATAGGACATTAAAATTTGAACATATTTCCTTTAGCTGCCTTTATGGCCTTGCAGTTCAACTGGCAATATGTTTCCGCAATGGTGTCAACTGGCTGTTACAATTGACAGTGAAGCCACTTCAGCTCCTTCCTTGTGGCTGCTGCAGGGGTACTGAATACCACCTTAAAGGGCCTGTCCCACACCGATTTTTTCGGCGACTGCCGGCATCATTGACTGACGTACGACGCACGGTGTTTTTTCAAGTGTCACAACATTTTTTTTGTCGCTGCTAGATTTTGAAATGTTCAAAATCTTTATGAGACACTGATATAACGCCAGCATTCACCGAAAAAGGAAAAAAAAAGAAGAAAAACGGCAAGTGGGACAGGCCCTTTATAATGTTGCATTACAAACCCATTTGCTTCCCTTAATGCTGCATCTATTAATGTAGAGGCCACAAGGAAGTAGATTTTTGTACAATATTGGAGTTTATCCCTCTTAACGTCTGGAAAACCGAGGCATATTCAGTTCTGCAGGTCAGTAGCAACACCTGAACACCATTTTGTATAGACAATAATCGGAGCCAGCTCAAAATTGTGAAGGTAAAGGCAGGTTTCATATATTCAAAGGAAACCAAAATGGCAATTGATATTTAAATAGCCTGTACTGAATATTAAACATTTAAATTTCACGAAAGTTTCCTTTCTGGAAGTATTTCTCAATAAAACAGCCAAAATCTAAATTTCGCAGACAAGAGAAAATCACTAAGCTTGCAAATCGGAGTAAAAGTTACTTGCTGTGTTTACTGGGTTTAATCACCTGACTTTGTTTATAGAAAACTCACATCTTAAATATTCTAAGTGCCTTTGTCAACTACTTTGTTCTCACCACTCAGCAATTATCTCACATCTTAAGTAACCATGGGTACTGTAACCAAACGTATTACTTCAGTTAAAAGCATTTATTTCACATCAACACAGCATGCCAAGCAGTATTCATGCTCCTAATTTTTCTCAGTCAGAGTGAAAACAGGTGGCATGTCTAACATCCCACACATAGACACTGGTATCATCATCACAAATACAATGAGTTTAAATGTTTTGTTTTCTCACCACAAATTATCACAAACTACCAAGGACAACAACTGGCCCTGCTGATGGGTCATACACCTGCTCATATGGAGCCAAGGGATGAGAAGTGGAAACATCAATATTATCTGGTAAAGATGTAGAATGTGTCAATATATACAGGCGTTGCAAACCTATGCATTACCACATTAGGCCTCCATTACGTTATTCCACAAAGGTGAAAACATTGGAGGCTTCAAAATTCAAGGTTAAATCTGATGAGACCCAAACACACATCAACACACCTCTGCACTTTGTAATGCACACGTCTCAATTTTGTATATGCAGCATGCTTTATCCATCAATAAGAATCTTTCAAATGGGCCATCAACCAAGACTTAATCTTTATCACTCCTTCCGTGCCTCAGGTCATCTCTAAGCATTCCAAATGGGAGTATTTTTGGTCACTAGTGTGATGTAGGAAGACGTTGGATCCTAATACAAAATGACCTTACATCAGAGCAAAACTATCAACATGCACTCACACAAGACCAATGCTAGAAGGAGATTGCAGAATCAATGAAGTTTGACATAAAAGCATTTATTTACTAAAATGTTTTTTTTCTTCTCCACTCTACCAAACACTCTGGAACTGCAGCCATTGTAGCCACAGCAATGCACCACTCAATTCTCCTCTCCCCGCCTGGCTAGAACCAGCCCAGGCCACAATAGGGAACATTGATCAACCAGTGTTAAAATGTATAAAATCACACACATAATAGTTCAAAAGGAAGACCCTCAAATTGCAGACAGAATGTCAGGTAGAAAAATCAATCAATTTTCAGATTTCAAAATAACTTCAAAATAACTTGAAAGCTTTTAAAAGCTCTAATTTAATTCCAGTTGCCAGGAATAAAGTGAGATCAGTGATACTCTCCACACCCGACATATTATGAAGATCTATTTTTCAATTCTAATTAACATTACCTGTGCAACAAATAATATTTGGTTCGATGGACAGAAAATGCTGGAGTAACTCAGCGGGACAGGCAGCATCTCTGGATAGAAGGAATGGGTGACATCATCCATTCCTTCTATCCAAAGATACTGCCTGTCCCGCTGAGTTACTCAAGCATTTTGTCATTCTTCGAACCAAATATTATAACTGATAGCAATTTATCCAAAAACGCAACTAAACCATAAAGGAAAACTTTTTTTTTTTAAATTTAAAGAAACTATCATCTATTATAAGACAATGTATAAACAATTACTTACATTTGTACAATGCTAGATTTCTACTTACTTTCAAACATTTCTAAATAATATGATTAATTTTTAAGCCAATTATTGCATAAATGTACTACAATTGAGATTTCCTGGATCAGGCGAATAATGCCTTCCTAATAAACTTATTGTGTTAAGATACTCAATGATCACACATGGAAATATATATGACAAGATCAACTTTGAATCAAGAATACCTTTGAGGCTTAGTGCAGTGGGCAAAAAACTTTCACCCCGAACTTCAGTTCAAATCCGGACCAGAGTCATGGGATGGATGTCTTCTCTCTATCACTGCAAGAATCCAATGAGAAATAAGTCTGAGCAAACTCAATCCAGTTCATGTGAAACCAAGCCTATATAGCATATAATATGGCAGTTTAGAATTTCTGAGATGCCACAAGTTACTTTCTCTGAGAGACATAAATATAGATTGGTGCGTGCTACAATATCAGGGCAAGAGCACCAAGAGATGGAGGTTTTACCTGCATCTGTGTTATTTGAAAAGAGACATGACTCTGGCACTGGAGCAGTCCATTATCCAGGTTTTTTGTACATCTCCAACACTTTACATCAAAGCTAAAAGTAAATGGTATCCTGCCATCATATGCATTCCTCAATCATTCAAAAACAAAGCTTGCCCTTCCAACTGGTATAACACTACTTCCTGGCATTAATCCCAAATTTGCCTCTGATGCATGTAAAAAACTGTTCAAATGAGAAAGTTACTTAATGCTAGTCACAAATTTCCTGCATCAAATAAAAGTCAGCAATCAATATTACAACATTCAAAATAAACCCCCATTTGACATGTATCTGTGCCATTTTGAAATGGGTATGGTAAATCAAGGGAAACATGAAATCAGGAAATGTACATGCATGTAAAGAGCATTGATTAGAATCTAGGAAAGCAAAGTAGTGATGTCATTAGTGTGTGAAGCCACACTCTAGTTCATAAATGAATCCATTGTTACACAGATGAATACAATAATCCTCCCCCTACAAATACTGCAGAGGAATGTCATGAAGATCTACTGCATGATACAACTTAGCACGAGAACGTTAAAAAAAAACTCAGTGCCAACGTCCCAGCCTCACCGGGCTGTGATCTTTCAGATTCCATGCGAAAAATACCACACTGCATATGTGGACAGCTTAACAAAACACTATTGAAGCTGCTAGAACCGTGCTGCACGTCTCATAATTCATGCAATGCAGCCTTCTTCAACTGAATTCACTTCCCCACCCAACTGGCAACACCCAACCTGGCACCACCAATGTCAGCTGGATGAGGAGCTTGCAAACAACAAAAGCTGCTGGATTTTCTGCAGTGCGAAGGTTAGATGTGGGAGCAGGGGGGTGGAGGTGGGGGCAGAGGACTGAGCTGTGGCTGCAGGTCGCCTCCATCCATCATTGATCGGGGGGTGAAGTGAAGTGTACGGCGGGGAAGCAGGAGGCCAGCGAGCTGCAGGGGAGCGGCCTGACTCAGCCACACGGCCGGCGGGCTACAGCGGACCCAGCAACAACCAAGCCCCGACATACACCCAGCCGCCCTAGGCCCGGCGGCGGCAAAGAGCCGAGGACGGGCGGAGGCAAAGAGCCGGGCCACAGCCTCTGCGCCCTCCTCTGCCTGCCTGCCGGGCCCGGCCGCTCCCTCTCTTCTCCTCCTCTCCCCGCCCAGTCACAACCGGGCTGAGCCGCCGCTACACCGCAGCCCCCGTCTCCACCTCACCGTCGTCTATCAGCGTCCGTGCACGACTGTCACTTCAAAGCTGCCCCCAGGTTAAATAAATATGAAGCCCACTTTTCACAGCCTCCCTCCCGGCAACCTCCAAGATGGCGTCGACTTCCGTCGGGGTTTCCTGCAGCTCGTCACAGGGGCGGGTGAAAGGTCAGGGAGGGGCGGAGAGCGCGGAGCGGAGGGGGAGAGCGCGTCGCCGGGGTGGGGTGGGGGGCGGGGGGCGGAGCAAGTGGAGGAGGGGATGGGCGGGAAGGGGCGAGGAGGGGGGAGGGGCGGGAGGGGCGGGGGGGGGGGAGGGGGGGGCGGAGCAAGTGGAGGAGGGGATGGGCGGGAACGGGTGGGGAGGGGCGGGGGGGGAGGGGGGGGGGGGGTAGGGGCGGGTAGGGGCGGCTCTTGGAGGCGGGAGGGGAGTGGGAGTGGCAGCGCAGAGAGGGCTGTCCGTCTATCGTCCCGCCCTGTGCTCCAGGAGGCGGCTGAGGTAGGCGCAATAACAACATTTACTGTCATGCAGCACATAAACATGCCCATGCCATACTTTTGTAGGAAGGCTGAAGAAGGGTCTCGACCCGAAACGTCACACACTCATTCTCTCGAGAGATGCTGCTGTCCCGCTGAGTTACTCCAGCATTTTGTGTCTATGTTCAATCTGTCCCCTCTCACTTTAAACCTATGTCCTCCAGTTGTTGCTTCCCCTACCCTGTGTAAAATACTGCGTTCACCCTATCTATTCCCCTCATGATCTTACATACGTATATGATCATCTCTTAGTGTGCTGCACTTCAAAGGATGAAGTCCTAGCTTGCCCAATTTCACATTAGACTGAAGATCAGGCCTCATGGCCTTGCAACATCCTCAAATCTTTTCTGCACTCATTCCAGCTTAATAACATCCTTTCTATTGTAGAGTGCCAAAACAAACATGATACTCCAAATGTAACCTCGCCAGCATCTTGTACAACTAATAGAACGTCCTAACCTTGATGGATGAAGGCCAATGTACCAAAAGCCTTCTTTGCTGCCCGAGTGTTGCCACTTTAAGCGAACTATGTAACTGTGCTCCTATATCCCTCTGCTGTACAACAATCCCCAGGGCCTTGCCATTCATTGTGAAGGTCCTGCCCGGGTTTGACGTGCATACATGGAACACCTCACATTTACAGTGGCTTGCAAAAGTATTCATACCCCTTGAACTTTTCCACATTTTGTCACGTTACAACCACAAACGTAAATGTATTTTATTGGGATTTTATGTGATAGACCAACACAAAGTGGTGCATAATTGTGAAGTGGAAGGAAAATGATACATGGTTTTCAAATTTTTTTACAAATAAAAAACTGAAAAGTGTGGCATGCAAAAGTATTCAGCCCCCCTGAGTCAATACTTTGTAGAACCACCTTTCGCTGCAATTACAGCTGCAAGTCTTTTGGGGTATGTCTCTACCAGCTTTGCACATCTAGAGACTGACATTTTTGCCCATTCTTCTTTGCAAAATAGCTCAAGCTCAGTCAAATTGGATGGAGAGCGTCTGTGAACAGCAATTTTCAAGTCTTGCCAGAGATATTCAATTGGATTTAGGTCTGGACTTTGACTGGGCCATTCTAACACATTAATATGCTTTAATCTAAACCATTCCATTATAGCTCTGGCTGTATGTTTAGGGTCGTTGTCCTGCTGGAAGGTGAACCTCTGCCCCAGTCTCAAGTCTTTTGCAGACTCTAACAGGTTTTCTTCCAAGATTGCCCTGTATTTGGCTCCATCCATCTTCCCATCAACTCTGACCAGCTTCCCTGTCCCTGCTGAAGAAAAGCATCCCCACAGCATGATGCTGCCACCACCATGTTTCACAGTGGGGGTGGTGTGTTCAGGGTGATGTGCAGTGTTAGTTTTCTGCCACACATAGCGTTTTGCATTTAGGCCAAAAACTTCAATTTTGGTCTCATCTGACCAGAGCACCTTCCTCCACATGTTTGCTGTGTCCCCCACATGGCTTGTGGCAAACTGCAAACGGGACTTCTTATGGCTTTTTTTTCAACAATGGCTTTCTTCTTGCCACTCTTCCATAAAGGCCCGATTTGTGGAGTGCACGACTAATAGTTGTCCTGTGGACAGATTCTGCCACCTGAGCTGTGGATCTCTGCAGCTCCTCCAGAGTTACCATGGACCTCTTGGCTGCTTCTCTGATCAATGCTCTCCTTGCCCGGCCTGTCAGTTTAGGTGGACGGCCATGTCTTGGTAGGTTTGCAGTTGTGCCATACTCTTTCCATTTTCGGATGATGGATTGAACAGTGCTCCGTGAGATGTTCAAAGCTTGGGATATTTTTTTATAACCTAACCCTACTTTAAACTTCTCCACAACTTTATCCCTGACCTGTCTGGTGTGTTCCTTGGGCTTCATGATGCTGTTTGTTCACTAATGTTCTCTAACAAACCTCTGAGGCCTTCACAGAACAGCTGTATTTATACTGAGATTAGATTACACACAAGTGGACTCTATTTACTAATTAGGTGACTTCTGAAGGCAATTGGTTGCACTGGATTTTATTTAGGGGTATCAGAGGAAAGGTGGCTGAATACTTTTGCATGCCACACTTTTCAGTTTTTTATTTGTAAAAAAATTTGAAAACCATGTATTATTTTCCTTCCACTTCACAATTATGCGCCACTTTGTGTTGGTCTATCACATAAAATCCCAATAAAATACATTTACGTTTGTGGTTGTAACGTGACAAAATGTGGAAAAGTTCAAGGGGTGAATACTTTTGCAAGCCACTGTAAATGCATTAAACTCCATTAACCATGCCTCGGCTCACTTGCCCACCTGATCAAGATCCTTCTGTAAGTTTTGATAACCCTATTCACTGTCTGCGATACCCCCTACTTTAGTGTCAATCATAAACGTTGCTTAGTTTAGTTTAGATATCCTTTGGCCCACCGAGTCCACACCGACCAGCAATCCTCGCACATTAACACTCTCCTATACACATTCGGGACAATTTACATTTATACCAAGTCAATTAACCTACGAACCTGTACGTCTTTGGAGTGCGGGAGGAAACCGAAGATCTCGGAGAAAACAGATGCAGTCACAGGGAGAACGTACAAACTCAGTACAGACAGCACTCCGTACAGACAGTCCGGATCTAACCTGGGTCTCTGGCACTGTAAGTGCTGTAAGGCAGCAAATCTACTGCTGCGCCACCATGCTTGCAAATTCTCATCTAAATTGTTAATATAAATCACAAACAGCAATGGACCTAGCCCTGATTCTTGAAGACACGTGGATAAGAAAGGTTTGGAGGGATGTGAGCCAAATGTGGGCATCTTGTCCAGAAAGGACAAGCTGGGCAGAAGGATCGGAAGTGGCAGTGATGCACAGGGCTGCCAACATTGGGTGAGAGTTGAGAGTGAGAAATTACGAGGAAGCGTAGCGACCGAGGGGGGGAGGATGTGGGAGGGGATGTTCCCCCTGCCATAGTAGGCTCCGGAGACGGCACCAACGCCCCCACTCACCCGGTCCGCTCCTGGCTCCGAGCCGGGGTTAAATCTCCATGGGGTGTGGACAGAGCGGCCAATGGACATAGAGCCGCCGGAGGTGAGGGTGGGAGGTGTGTGCGGTGCCTCAGGGGGGAAGGGGGAGGGGGGTTGGTGCTAGGACCACCGCCGTCGTGTCTCACCTATCACACCATCTGCATGGGAGAAACTAAACTACTTTTTTTCCCCCCAAAATCATCCTGCAGGCCGGTAGTTTGATAGCCCTGCTTTAAACCAATCCCCTCTGGTGCTTGAATCACATATCCTGGGAAAAAGACTATGCATTCACCTGATATTCCCCTCATGGTTTTTACTCACCTCTAAAACAATTCTTGCTTTATTTTGAACTTTCAGCACCCGCAGATTTTTGAGCGTGAGAAATTTTGTGATCAGCGTGAGAGCATGAGAATTTTGTGAAATGCGTGAGTCTGGCAGTCCTGCTAATAATGCAAACATTTTATGCAAGTTCCAATTGTTTGGACAAAAATCACTTATTACTGCTTTATAACAATTAAGTTACTTTAAGACCATTTCAGAAATGATGGCAGTCAACAAATATTCAACTAACAAATTAAAGCAAACTAAAAAGAAATAACATGTTCCCTTTCCTGACTCTACCTCATAAGTACTTTAACGCTGTTAACAAAGCAAGGGGATATTAATCTCAAGAATCAAAATGGGGAAAGTGGGGGTAATTTAGCTTAAATGGTAATTCTAAGCCCATTCAGATCTTCATAGTCAGTTATACAACATGTACGTGGCTGGCCCAATTTGTCCATAATGATCAAGTTGGCATTCTGCGTGCCCAGGGGCTGGCTGCCGTTCCCAGATCAGCTCGCGTCCCAGGGACTAGCTGCAGTTCTCAGGTCGGCTCGCCTGCCCCGACCCTGCGAAAACGAATTGAAAAAACCCGCTGTTTTTCGGGTTACGGGCCGGATTCAGCCCGTGTGCCATAGGTTACCGAACCCTGTCCTAGATGTTTGGCCTCATTGTGGTCCTCCCCATGTTTTACAACCGATTCAGCAGGTTAGTTCTATCCGGCTACTTCATGTTGTCAGCGGTTGCGCATCCAACCAAGAAAGAAGAGAAGAGACGCGACGTCACTCACAGCCGCCAACTGACGCGCTTCCCCAGACTGCACAGATCGTTGTGATGTGGCGCAAAAAGACAAACTGTGCAGGGACTGAAGAGAGCGTGAGAATTCTGTCATCAGCGTGAGAATTGGCTGAAATGCGTGACTCTCACGCTCAAAGCGTGAGAGTTGGCAGCCCTGTCTAAGGCCAGGATGTGACAACAGACGAACAGGGAGACACATGCACAAAGGAAAACACACACACACACACAGGGAGACAGACACACACACACAAAGGGAGACAGACAGACAGACACACACACACACACAGGGAGAGTGAGAGTTGGCAGCGCTGGTGATGCAGTTGAAGAAAGGGGACGATGAAGGCATGAGAGAGGAGCTGGCCAAGATAGACTGAAAAGGGATCCTAGCAGGAATGACGGTGGAACAGCAATGGCAGGAATTTCTGGGCATAATCCGGAATACGCAGGATCATTTCATTCCAAAAAGGAAGAAAGATTCTAAGGGGAGTAGGAGGCAACCGTGGCTGACAAGAGAAGTTAAGGATAGAATAAAACTAAAAGAAAAGATGTATAACACAGCAAAGAGTAGCCGGAAGCCAGAGGATTGGGAAACTTTCATAGAACAACAGAAGGAAGCAAAACGGGCAATACGGGCTGAAAAGATGAAGTACGAGGGAAAGCTGGCCAGGAATATAAAGAAGGGCAGTAAAAGCTTCTTTAGATATGTTAAGGGAAAAAGAGTAGCAAATGTGGGTCCCTTGAAGGCAGACAGGGGGGAAATTATTATGGGTAACAAGGAAATGGCAGAAGAGTTGAACAGATACTTCGGATCTGTCTTCACTAAGGAAGACACAAACAATCTACCAGATGTACTGGAGGACAGAGGATCTAAGGGGGTACAGGAACTGAAAGATATTTTCATTAGGCGAGAAATATTATTGGGTAAGCTAATGGGAGCTAATGGGATTGAAGGATGATAAATCCCCTGGGCCGGATGGTCTGCATCCCAGGGCCCTCAGGGAGGTGGCTCTAGAAGTAGTGGACGCATTGGTGATCATTTTCCAATGTTCAATAGATTCAGGATCAGTTCTTGTGGATTGGAGGATAGCTAATGTTATCCCACTTTTCAAGAAAGGAACGAGAGAAAACGGGGAATTACAGGCCAGTTAGCCTGACTTCGGTGGTGGAAAGATGCTGGAGTCATTTATTAAAGAGGTAATAATGGGGCATTTGGATAGCAGTAAAATGATTAGTCCAAGTCAACATGGATTTGTGAAAGGGAAATCATGCTTGACTAATCTTCTGGAATTTTTTGAAGATGTGACAAGCAAAATGGATGAAGGGGAGCCAGTGGATGTAGTGTATCTAGACTTTCAGAAAGCCTTTGATAAGGCCCCGCACGGGGACTGGTGACTAAAATTAGAGCACATGGTATTGGGGGTAGGGTGTTGACATGGATAGAAAATTGGTTGGCAGACAGGAAGCAAACAGTAGGAGTGAACGGGTCCTTTTCAGAATGGCAGGCAGTGGCGAGTGGAGTGCCGCAAGGCTCGGTGTTGGGGTCGCAACTGTTTACCATATATATTAATGATTTGGAAGAGGGAATTAGGAGCAACACTAGCAAGTTTTAGATGACACAAAGCTGGGTGGCAGTGTGAACTGTGAAGAGGATGTTAGGAGGTTGCTGGGTGACCTGGACAGGTTGAGTGAGTGGGCAGATGCAGTATAATATAGATAAATGTGAGGTTATCCACTTTGGCGGCAAAAACAAGGGGGAAGATTATTATCTCAATGGGGTTAGGTTAGGTAAGGGGGAGGTGCAGCGAGACTTGGGTGTCCTTGTACGGCAGTCACTGAAGGTTGGCGTGCAGGTACATCAGGCAGTGAAGAAATCTAATGGAATGTTGGACTTCATAACAAGAGGATTTCAGTATAGGAGTAAAGAGGTTCTTTTGCAGTTGTATAGGGCTCTGGTAAGACCACATCTGGAGTATTGCGTACAGTTTTGGTCTCCTAATTTGAGGAAGGACATCCTTGTGATTGAGGCAGTGCAGCGTAGGTTCACGAGATTGATTGCTGGGATGGCGGGACTGTCATATGAGGAAAGATTGAAAAGACTAGGCTTGTATTCACTGGGGTTTAGAAGGATGAGGGGGATCTTATAGAAACATATAAAACTATAAAAGGACTGGACAAGCTAGATGCAGGAAAAATGTTCCCAATGTTGGGCGAGTCCAGAACCAGGGGCCAATGTCTTAGAATAAAGGGGAGGCCATTGTGAGAAAAAACGTTTTCACCCAGAGAGTTGTGAATTTGTGGAATTCCGTGCCACAGAAGGCAGCGGAGGCCAAATCACTGGATGGATTTAAGAGAGAGTTAGATAGAGCTCTAGGAGCTAGTGGAATCAAGGGATATGGGGAGAAGGCAGGCATGGGTTATTGATTTGGGACGATCAGCATGATCACAATGAATGGCGGTGCTGGCTCGAAGGGCCGAATGCCCTCCTCCTGCACCTATTTCCTATGTTTCTATGATCTGCTTCCATGTTGTGTGACTCTGTGACATTATTTTAAAACATGTTGCTATAAATTCCATTAAATCATCCATTTGCCTAATTACAACTTAGATGCAATTATCATTGCATGTTGCCCCATTATTGTCTTATTACATACTACATTGGTCAGTTTTCACTTTTTTCTCTAATTTGTAAGGTGCATCCAATACTCACGGCAAACTATAGTACTCTTACCGATTTCCAGCACCAGCAGTTTGGGTTATGACAAGGTAGATGGAGAATAAATGTTTTGGCCTGCCGTGATATTTAGTTTAGTTTATTGTCACATGTACCAAGGTACAGTGCAATACTTTTTTGTTGCGTGCTATCCAATCAGCAGAAAGACTACCATGAGTACAATCTAGCCATCCACAGTGTACACGTACTGGATACAGAGAATAATGTTTTGTGCAAGATAAAGTCTGAAGGAAAGTTGGTTGGCAGACAGGAAACAAAGAGTAGGGATTAACGGATCCCTTTCAGCATGGCAGGCAGTGACTAGAGGGGTACCTACCGCAAGGCTCAGTGCTGGGACCACAGCTATTTACAATATATATTAATGATTTAGATGAAGGGATTGAAAGTAACATGAGCAAATTTGCAGATGACACAAAGCTGGGTGGCAGTGTGAACTGTGAGGAGGATGCTACGAGGATGCAGGGTGACTTGGACAGGTTGGGCGAGTGGGCAGTTGCATGGCAGATGCAGTTTAATGTAGATAAATGTGAGGTTATCCACGATTATTATCTGAATGGTGTCAAGTTAGGAAAAGGAGAAGTACAACGAGATCTGGGTATCCTTGTTCGTCAGTCACTGAAAGTCAGCATGCAGGTACAGCAGGTAGTGAAGAAAGCGTTGGCCTTCATAACAAGAGGAGTAGAGTATAGGAGCAAAGAGGTCCTTCTGCAGTTGTACAGGGCCCTAGTGAGACCACACCTGGAGAATTGTGTGTAGTTTTGGTCTCCAAATTTATGGAAGGACATTCTTGCTGTTGAGGGAGTGCAGCGTAGGTTCGCGAGGTTAATTCCCGGGATGGCGGGACTGTCATATGTTGCAAGAATGGAGCGACTGGGATTGTACACTCTGGGGTTCAGAAGTTTGAGAGGGGATCATATTGGAACATATAAGATTATTAAGGGATTGGACTCGCTAGAGGCAGGAAACATGTTCCCGATGTTGGGGGAGTCAACAACCAGGGGCCACAGTTTAAGAACAAGGGGTAGGCCATTTAGAACGGAGATGAGGAAAAACCTTTTCACCCAGAAAGTTGTGAATCTGTGGAATTCTCTGCCTCCGGCAGTGGAAGCCAATTCTCTGGATGCTTTCAAGAGAGAGTTTGATAGATATCAAGGGATATGGGGATCAGCCATGATCACAGTGAATGGCGGTGCTGGCTTGAAGGGCCGTATGGCCTACTCCTGCACCTATTGTCTATTGTCTATTAAAGATAGTCTGTGGGTCTCCAATTAAATAGATGGTACCTCAGGACTGCACTCTAGTTGTTGGTAGAATGTTTCAGTTGCCTGATAACTGCTGGGAAGAAACTGTCCAGGAATCTGGAGGTGTGCATTTTCAGAGGGGAGAAGACGGAGTGTCCAGGGTGAGACCCGTCCTTCATTATGCTGGTGGCCTTGCCGAGGCAGTGTGAAGTGTAGATGACATTAATGAAAGGGAGGTTAGTTTGAGTGATGATCTTGGCTGCGTCCACAATTCTCTGCAATTTCTTGCTGTCTTGGATGGAGCTGTTCCCAAACCATGCTGTGATGCATCCCGATAAAATGCTTTCTTCGGCGCATCTGTAGAGGTTGGTGAGAGTTGTTGGGGACATGCCGAACTTAGTGACATGGTGTCAGGACAACAACCTCTCCCTCAACCTTTCCTGTCTGCAAAACAAAGGAGCTAGTTACCAACTTCATGAAGCATGGTGAAGTACAGGCCCCATTCAGCATAGTCAAAGAGCAGGAGTTCGATAGAGCTCTAGGGACTAGTGGAATTAAGGGATATGGGGAGAAGGCAGGCACGGGTTATTGATTTGGGACGATCAACCATGATCACAATAAATGGTGGTGCTGGCTCGAAGGGCCGAATGGCCTCCTCCTGCACCTATTTTCTATGTTTCTATGTAGCATATAGTACAAAAATGGGCCTCTCAATCCAACTCGTCCATGCCAATCAAGATGCCCCTTCTAGCTTGTTGAATTGGTTGTGTTTGGCCTATACCCTTCCAAACTTTTCCCTATTTATGAACTTGTTCAAGTGTCTTTCATACGCTGTTATAATAGTTCCTCAACTCCCTCCTCTAGCAGCACATTCCATATACACACCATTCTCTGAGTGAAAAAGAACCCCTTAGGTTCCTATTAAAGCTGTTCCCTCTCATTTTAAATCTGTTTAAACCATCGGTTCTTGATTCCCCCACCCTAGGTAAAAGACTCTGCATTCGCCCTATCAATTCATGGGAAGCACGGTGACACTTAGGTAGAGATGCTGCCTTACAGCGCCAGAGAGCTGGGTTCGATCCTGACTACGGGTGTTTGTCTGCATGGAGTTTGTATGTTCTCCCTGCGTGGGTTTTCACCAGGAAGCTCCAGTTTCCTCCCACACTCCAACAGGTTTGGAGGCTAATTGGCTTGGTATAAATGTAAATTATTCCTAGTGTTTGTAGGATCATGTTAGCGTACGAGGATCGTTGGTCAGCGCAGACCCGGTGGGCCGCTGGGCCTGTTTCTGGGCTAGTAGTAGTATTTGTCATGTCTCCAATTAATCTTACAAACCTCTACAGATACATCATAGAAAGCATACTGTCATAGAATACAGCACAGGAACAGGCGCTTCGACACACAATGTCTGTGCCGAACATGATGTCAAGACCAACTCCTATCTGCCTGCACATAATCCATATTTCTCCATTCCCCCAATATTCTTGTGCCTATCCAACAGTCTCTTAATGTATTGTATCTGCCTCCACCATCACCTCTGGCAGCACGTTCCATGCAGTCTGTGTAAGAAACTTGCCCCACACATCTCCTTTAAACGTTGCCTCTTCCAACTTTAAGCTATGCCATCTAGCATTTGATATTTCTATCCTGGGTAAAATGTTCTCACTGTCTACCCCATCTATGCCTTTTTTCATTTAATATACTTCTATCAGGAGAAAACAATCAAGTCTGTTCAACACTCCCTGTAGCAAATAGCCTCTAATCCAGGCATCATTCTGGTAAACCTCTGCCCCCGTTCCAAAGCCTCTACATCCTTCCTGTAATGGGGCGACTAGAACTGCACACAATATTCCAAATGCCCCAAACGAAAGTCCTTCAACACCTCACACTTGCTTAGATCAAACTCAATCTCTGTACCCATTTCTCTACCAAATTCTGTATACCTCTGACAGCCTTCCTCACAGTCTGCAACCCCAGAAACGATACGATACGATAGAACCTTCTTTATCCAAGAAGGGAAATTAATCTGCCAACAGTAGGCTGTGGGCCGAGGAGCTTTTTTGTGCAGTTTCGTGACCTAACTCACGGAACTACATGAAATTTTCACATATTGTGTTAAAATATTATATAAATCATCCCTGAACTCGTCAAGAACAAAACTTGCCCATTTTTTATTAAATTAAAGAAAAAACAGAAAAATTTCGGGTATTTTTACTCCAATCAAAGCACGTTTGACATTGAGTCGGACGCCAGTTAGCCAATCACGCGCTTTGTTTCAGGCTAGCTAGGCAGGGAGCACACAACATGGCTGTGTGCTTCTACTGATGCCAGTTTTACTGGAGATTCCGATGAAGGTTCTTTGTTGTTCTGTGGAATACATGTTGTGGAAACCTGCAGCAGGGTTTCGTGAGAAAAGCATTAAGAAGTCTGAAGAATGTGCAGCTAAATGGATAGAAGTGGAACAAAGCCTTGAAAGCAAAGTCCCTGCTGAGGTGCTGCAACACAAAGAGGACAGCCAAACCAGTCAAACTTTGTGAATCAACTGGAACTGAAAGGTAAGATCTAAAGTCTGAATTTATGAAAATTAATCTGTACGGATAATTAATTTAATTGCACCCTTTTATAATGTGGAAAAAATGAGATTTGGAGGCTGTACATTCACTCATTCATTCACTCATTAATTCACTCATTCATTCATTCATTCATTCATTCATTCATTCATTCATTCATTCATTCATTCATTCATTCACTCATTCATTCACTCGTTCATTCATTCATTCATGAAGTTGAGGGCCTAAACTATGTGTATCCATAACAAAGTAAATTAAACATTTTCACCAATGCCAGCTTGTTGAAGTCTAATAAGTTTTCTTTAACATCTATTCTCGTAGCTGCCTGCGATAACTTACCGGGAAAAAGTGCTCCGATCGCGGGGCCTATGTACTTAAAACCGCGGTCTCAATTAAGAAGCAACCGATTCGCGAATGCGGAGCCGCGGTGTTTGGATCATCTCCGCGGGGGGCGGGGGAAGGCTGTACATAGTGCCATCCGTAGCGACCGTTTCCAGGCCACGACCACGGGAGAAAAACGGTTTATTGATTGCACTTTATAGGCTTCCATTGGAGTGAGAAATGGTCAGAAATGGCTGATGTTTATGTAGAAATGAATTGGTGTATGTGAACTTGAACTTCAAAGGTATCAAAGGTGTTTTATTGGTCACATTCACATACACCTAGGTGTAGTGAAGTGAAATGCTTCTTGCCATTTTGCAGCACATAAAGAAGGAATACAGACATAACATTAATAAGAGTTTTAAACATAAAGAACATCCCCCCACAATGGTTCCCATTATGAGGGAAGGCACAAAGTCCAGTCCCCAACCCCAGTTCACCCATAGTCGGGCCTATTGAGGCCTCCACAGTTGCCTCTACGGAGGCCCGATGTTCCAGACCGTTCTCGCCGGGTGATGTTGCTCCGGCGTCGGGAGAGTCCTCTCAGCGGCTTGGGAACCCTGGAACGGCCGCTTCCGTACTGGAGGCCGCGGCTTCCGAAGCCAACAAGGCCGCGCCGGTTGGAGCTCCACAACTGGCGATCTCATCTAGACATCCCAGGCTCCCGGTGTAAAGTTCAGCGCCGCCGCCCACAGCTGGTCGCTCCACAGTCCCGCAGCTCCACGATGTTGTTCCCGGAGGTCTCAGCTCACCGGAGTTCCAGCCCGGCGACCCGGGCAAGGCATCGCCCTCTCCGCGATAGCGCTCCAGCGCTGTGCCGCCGCCGAAGCCGAGGTTCTGGGCGGTCCCCGACAGGAAACGCTGCTCCAGGCCCGCTGGTAGGCCGCGAGGACGGGTCGAAGCTGCAGCCCGGAGAAAAGCTGCCTCTCCGACCAGGTAGGGACCCTGAAAGGTAGTTTCTCCCTTCCCCCCCCACCCCCCACATAAAAAAGTCTAGACCTCCAAACAAAAGACTTAACTAACTAAAATAAAAAATAAAAAGATGAAAAGACAGACAGCTGCTGGCTGGGCAGCCGTGCCCAGGACAGCGCCCCCAACTTGAACGAATTTATCTATGATAGTACAGTGTTATTCTCATTAACATTAAGAAGAGGTTGAAATTTTATGAATTGAAGTCCATGCAGACTTAATGACTATGAGGTTTTTTTTTTAACCTCTGCCTGACCCTGCACTTGAACTTGAACAAGTCTTTTGATAAATTTTGATAAGTCCATTGATAAGTTTATCAATGGACTTATCAAAATTTATCAAAAGACTTGGAATCTGATGAAGAATATTCAGACGAAGATCAGATGTAATGTAAACAAATAAATTGGGCAAATAAATGATTATATAAAGGTTTATTTTAATGTCGATCGTTTCACTGTTAATTTGGTTAAATTATTTAAACAATGAGTAAATTACTTATGACAATGGTGTGCTGGTGAATGACAGTCCACCCACCCATCCACACATCCACACATCCATCCGTACGCATACTTCCATGCATGTACATGCACACATACATCCGCACACACACATCCACACGCAGACATACATGTACACATCCATGCACACACATACATCCACACACATACATCCACACATACATCCACCCGCACATCCTCACATACATTCACACATACATCCATTCACACATACATCCATCCACACATACATACACACTTACATCCACAGATACACGTTTGACAGATATACACAGACACACACACAAACTACAGATACTCAAACGATGCAACACTTTTAGGGTTATTTTAGGTTAAAGGTAATAGCCCTCATTTGCAAAGGCACCATCGGCTCATAAATATAGGCTCATTGTAGCTTAAAATGAATACTCATCGAGTAAACATCAGAGCATTTGATTCTTGGTCAGGATGTGACATTTACATCAGAAATAAGACAGGTCTCTTACAGGTCTGTCACCCAGCCTGGCACTGCCCCAGTCCCACTATGGCCGTTACCCCCACTCTCCCCAATATGGCAGTCAGTGGGGTTCAGTAAACGGGGGAACCCAGAGGATCTGTCCTGACCCTTTAATTAGGCAGGTGCATGAGCCCTTAAAACCTGGGACCTCTGCTGCAGTTTCATTAAATTTCCTATTAAAGCGACTGGAAGATGCCTTGCAGGACTGTCCCCCAGCCTGAAACTGCCCCAGTCCCACTATGGCGGTGCCCCCCACTCTGCACATTGGCAGTCAGTGGGGTTCAGTAAACGGAGGAACCCACAAGAACTACCCTCACCCATTAATTAAGCTGGTTCAGGAGCCAGACCTCTGCGACAGTGTCATTAAAAAAACACTCACAATTATCTTCATATTATTATTTTTATATAATATAATTATATTTAATTATATATGATTACAGTCATATTTACGTCATATATATATATATATATATATATAGGTGTAATAATATATAGTTTAAATGGACTGCAACACGGAAATGTGCCCCTTTGCAAGATCATTAATATTAATGATCTGGATGAGGGAATTGAAGGCAATATCTCCAAGTTTGCGGATGACACTAAGCTGGGGGGCAGTGTTAGCTGTGAGGAGGATGCTAGGAGACTGCAAGGTGACTTGGATAGGCTGGGTGAGTGGGCAAATGTTTGGCAGATGCAGTATAATGTGGATAAATGTGAGGTTATCCATTTTGGTGGAAAAAACAGGAAAGCAGACTATTATCTAAATGGTGGCCGACTAGGAAAAGGGGAGATGCAGCGAGACCTGGGTGTCATGGTACACCAGTCATTGAAAGTGGGCATGCAGGTGCAGCAGGCAGTGAAGAAAGCGAATGGTATGTTAGCTTTCATAGCAAAAGGATTTGAGTATAGGAGCAGGGAGGTTCTACTGCAGTTGTACAGGGTCTTGGTGAGACCACACCTGGAGTATTGCGTACAGTTTTGGTCTCCAAATCTTAGGAAGGACATTATTGCCATAGAGGGAGTGCAGAGAAGGTTCACCAGACTGATTCCTGGGATGTCAGGACTGTCTTATGAAGAAAGACTGGATAGACTTGGTTTATACTCTCTAGAATTTAGGAGATTGAGAGGGGATCTTATAGAAACTTACAAAATTCTTAAGGGGTTGGACAGGCTAGATGCAGGAAGATTGCTCCCGATGTTGGGGAAGTCCAGGACAAGGGGTCACAGCTTAAGGATAAGGGGGAAATCCTTTAAAACCGAGATGAGAAGAACTTTTTTCACACAGAGAGTGGTGAATCTCTGGAACTCCCTGCCACAGAGGGTAGTCAAGGCCAGTTCATTGGCTATATTTAAGAGGGAGTTAAATGTGGCCCTTGTGGCTAAGGGGATCAGAGGGTATGGAGAGAAGGCAGGTACGGGATACTGAGTTGGATGATCAGCCATGATCATATTGAATGGCGGTGCAGGCTCGAAGGGCCGAATGGCCTACTCCTGCACCTAATTTCTATGTTTCTATGTTTCTAAATAGGCTGCCCATGGTGTAATATGGGCATTGGCCACTAGATGGCGCATAATTTCCCGATCTCATTTACTAATTAGTTTAATTAATTAATGTGCAACTTTTGGCAATGACGAGTTATGACATCCTTCTCAATTATATTTCATCTAAATCTGTGGAAAATGTCATGTAGTTCCGTGACGTGGGTCATAAAAATCGATTTCTAGACACATTTTTGATGCTCGGCCCACAGGC
Organism: Amblyraja radiata; assembly: GCF_010909765.2. NCBI lineage: Eukaryota > Metazoa > Chordata > Chondrichthyes > Rajiformes > Rajidae > Amblyraja > Amblyraja radiata. The sequence continues at coordinate 27,988,460 of NC_045987.1, forward strand.
TACAGTCATAAAAACACAGAATACATGAAATTAAAGTGATGAAAGGTTTGGGGGATGTGCAAAGATTGGGGGGGGGGGGGGGTCAGTCTGCCCTATGACAGAAGAGGGAGGAGTTGTAAAGTTTGATCGTCACAGAGAAGAAGGATTCTGTGGCAGACACAAAAAGCTGGAGTAACTCAGCGGGACAGGCAGCATCTCTGGAGAGGAGGAATGGGTGACATTTCAGATCGAGACTCTTCTTCAGACACGTCTACTGACTGTCCTGCTGAGTTACTCCAGCGTTTTGTGTCTACCTTTGATTTTAACCAGCATCTGTAGTTCTTTCCTAACCAGATTGGTAGAACATCTGCAGCATCTCACTGCAGACATTGAAGGAACGGAGCCTTCTCAAAAAGTACAGCCGGCTGTGTCCCTTCTTGCACAGGGCCTCAGCATTCCTGGACCAGTCCAGTTTACGGTCGTTGACTACACCTCAGTATTCAGCTTTCCTCCCCTCACTGATGCAGCCCACAATTGCAGAGTCATCTGAAAACTTCTGCAGGTGACAGGAAACCAGGGCTGCCAACATTGGGTGAGAGTTAAGAGTGAGAAATTGTAAGAGACCAAGCCCGAGGGAGCATAGCGACCGAGGGGGGGGGGGGGTGCTAAATTACATTCCTAATTACATTCCACAGTAGAGCCAGGCTCTGTTCAACAGGTGCAGTACATGAATTATCTTAGTGTACTTAGTTAATATACTTCTATTTACAAACCCCCCCCCCCAAAAAAATGTTGGCAGGTTGAATAGAAATGTCCCCAATCTCGTTGTTTTATTAATTGAACGTGTAGATGAACATCCTCAAGGAGTGTAATCAGATGGAAACTGATTCAGATGCGATGTTTAAGAGCTTGTCCAAAGAAGGGGCATATTTTAAAGGAGTGACCGAGATACTTGCAGGGGAATGTGTGAGTAGGTCTTTAGGGTGAGGTCTTTAGGTTTAGCTTGAACCAGGACATCTGAAGATTCAAAGTTCAATATAGTAATTGTGCTGATACTGACTACAACCAACCACTTAATAAATATCATCCATTCCGGAAGTTTTATTTTTCTGATGCCATTTAAACTTCATTTGGATTTCAATCACTTCAATGTAAAAGTAATTGGGAATGGGGAGCATTGGAACAAACATTTGCCCTCAGTACATATTAACTGTAATATAATAATGTATGAATGTTGGTAGGTGCAATGGATGAGAAATTGTGTTCAACCAATTGATGACTTATTTGACAAAGTAACTAGCATGTTAGATAACAAGGAAGCCAATGGATGTAGCAAATTTTGTTTTACAAAATTTGGTCTGAGAAGTGCCCCATAAAAGATTACCGTATTAGATAAACACCTGTGGACTTGAACGTAATAGGTTAAGTCCAGGGGGTCAGATATGGGGCTTTATGTGTGGGCCAGATATATTGTGAGTGCAGAGGGGCTAGGAGCAAGGCCAAGTGTGCATTCAGAGTCAAGGTCTGGAATAGTACAAGGTGTGCAGTCAAAGCTGGGACCAGGAGAGTGTTCAACACTGGGAACCTAGGCAGGTAAGCAGCTATGATCAGGGTAGAATAGGAGTCCAGGTGTAAGGCTGGACTCAGGGTCAGGAATTAGAGAAGGTATGCAACTGGAGTCAGGGTCAGGAGCAGTACCAGTACCAGGTGTGCAGTGAGACCCATGTTGGTCAACATGGGCCAAGTGTTTGATTATAATCTGATTTCCATACATGAATATACTAAGATCATTTATTTGCTGCACCTGTTGATCAGAGGCTGGCTCTACTGTGGAATGTAATTAGGAATGTAATTTAACCTAACATTATTCATAATTAATCCAATTTAAAGCATAAATATTGCATTCAAGTGTAAGTTAAAAGCCTCGCTACAGTATGCACCAGATTGCACAATTTCAAGCTGAAAAATACAAAAGCTCCGTACCAATGGGAGGGGGAATACCCCACTCCCACATCCTCCCCCCCAACCCCCTTCTCCCCCCCCCCCCTCGGTCGCTACGATCCTTTGGGCTTGGTCTTTCGCAATTTCTCACTCCCAACTCTCACCCAATGTTGGCAGCCCTGCTATGGGTCCCAACTTGAAATATCGCTATCCATGTTCTACAGAGATGCTGCCTGACCCGCTGAGCTACTCCAGCAATGTGTCTTTTTTTGGTTTGGTAATAGTTCTTCCAAGACCTCAAGAAATAGTAGAGTTTTAGATGTAGTTCAGACCATCACACAGATCAAACTTCCCACCACTGACTGCATCTACTCCTAACGCTGCCTTGAGAAAAGAGCCAATATAATCAAAGACCTTTCCCACCCCGGTCATTCCTTTATCTCTCTGCTTCAGTCGGGCAGAAGATACAGAAACGCGTACCATCAGACTTGGAGGACACCTTTTCCCTTCCATTATCAGACTTCAATTGGTACTTTCATAAATTAAGGTACAGTTCCAATTTTAAATCTACCTCATTGCAGACATTGGATTTTTTTCCTTGGTACTATTATGCTACAATGCTCAGAACTATATCCTGCGCTTGTATTTTTCTCTTTGCTTTATGTTTTGTACTTGTTTGGCTTGGTTGGATTCATAAATAATATTATCTGATGTGTAGATAATTTAAACATCAGTACATGCGACAAAGACACTGAATCCACACTGACCATCGATCACCAATTCACACTAGTTCTATGTTACCCTATTTTTGTATCCACTCCAAAACACCAGGGAAAATTTACAGAGGCCAATTAATCTACAACCCCGCCTCTCTTTGGCATGTGGGAAGAAAACGGAGCACCCGGAGAAAACCCACGTGGTCACAGGGAGAACGTACAAACTCCACACAGACAGCACCCGAAACATGGATCAAACCCAGGTCTCTGGTGCTGTGAGACAGCAGCTCTACCATCTGTGCCACTGTGCCACCAAATCTTTGGATTTTTCGAGTTAAAAAAAATTGCTAGATTTTTAGGCATAAGGGATAAAGAGTTTGTGAAGGGATACTGGAATAAATTACCCATGATCTTACTGAATGGCAGAGCAGGCATTCGGACAAAATGGCCTGTCCCTCTTTCTATTTCTAATCTACATCTGGAATGATGCATTTTAATTTTATACTGTGTTTTTAAATGCTATTAATATGTCCTCACTACCTTGTAACATTGATGCAAATATCATGGTATCAATTTCATCTTTATCTGATTTTATCTTTCAGTTCACAATTATCACAGTTTGAATAAGGGTCTCGACCCGACACATCACCCATTCCTTCTCTCCAGAGATGCTGCCTGTCCTGCTGAGTTACTCCAGCATTTTGTGTCTATCACTATGATCTTCCTGATTTGTTAGAATCCATTCAGGACATTCAGAAAAAAAGTACATTTGCCGAAAACTATTTACTCTTTAAATCATGGGATCTGAATATGATCTTACACATCTGAAGAATTGTCCTGACCCAAAACGTCAGCTATCCATGTTTTCCAGGGATGCTACCTGGCCACTGAGTTACTCCAGCACATTGTGACTTTTTTTAGTGCAAACCAGCATCTGCAGTTCCTTGTTTCTGCATTACTTTAAATTGTCTTTTATTGCAACTTTGATATATTGACTGCAGCATCATTGAATGTTAACTTGAACAGCACGACGATTCGCAAGCATTTGTGTGTTTTAAGATGGATTAAAAGAGAATTCAGGTAAATGGAGAAAGGGACACGTTATATTAAAGGGATTAGGTAATGAGGCATGTGGGCAAACACCAGGAAAACAAAAACAATATTGGACCAAACACTGATGTATACATTTTGTGTAATCTTTCATAGAGCCATTGGGCTCTGGATACAGTTTTGTAACACAAACATCATTCACATTGATTCAGTACACGAGCTATGTTGTATCTTGTTGGCTACATTGATTCAGTTTTGAGTGAAAACCTGTGCGTTCAAGCCGCATTCCAGAGGCTTAAACAGAAAGGCCTAAGGCAACAACTTCATACAGTAATGTGGTGACGGTTCTTAATGGTTGGGGCTTGGGATTTTAAACCTGCTTTCCTATGGTGCTTTTAATATAGCAAAACATCCAAGATGTTTAACGAATATTATGAAATAGAATTTCACACTGAGCAACACAGGGAGATGCTTCAACAAATAAAAGTAATTGACTAGTTAAACCATTGGGAGAAGATGAGCATTATCAAGCAACAATCACTAACTGCCTATTTTTATTTCTTGAAGGTGGACACAAAACTGAGTGGGACAGGCAGCATCTCTGGAGAGAAGGAATGGGTAATGTTTTGGGTCGAGACCCTTCTTCTCAGAGGAGGCTGCATCTACTGGCTCCCTGTGCGGTTCTGAATAAATTTCAAGATCCTTCTTTATGTCTACAAAGCCCTTAATGGGCTTGCCCGCACCTACATCAAAAGTCTGCTTACCAACCACACCACCTCCAGGTCCCTCAGATCGGCCGACTTGGGGCATAAGCTCAGGGGCGACCTGTCCGAGTCCAAGCTTCGGTCTGAGTCAGCATGGATTTATGAAGTGGAAATCATGCTTGACTAATCTTCTCGAATTTTTTGAAGATGTAACTAGGAAAATGGACAAGGGAGAGGCAGTGGATGTAGTGTACCTGGACTTTCAGAAAGCATTTGATAAGGTCCCACATAGGAGATTAGTGGGCAAAATTAGGGCACATGGTATTGCGGGTAGAGTGCTGATATGGATAGAGAAGTGGTTGGCAGACAGGAAACAAAGAGTAGGGATTAACGAGTCCCTTTCAGATTGGCAGGCAGTGACTAGTGGGGTACCGCAAGGCTCGGTGCCGGGACCGCAGCTATTTACAATATACATCAATGATTTGGATGAAGGAATTCAAAGCAACATTAGCAAATTTGCAGATGACCCAAAGCTGGGTGGCAGTGTGAACTGTGAGGAGGATGCTATGAGAGTGCAGGGTGACTTGGACAGGTTGGGGGAGTGGGCAGATGCATGGCAGATGAAGTTTAATGCAGATAAATGTGAGGTTATCCACTTTGGTAGCAAAAACAGGAAGGCAGATTACTATCTAATGGCATCAAGTTGGGAAAAGAGGAAGTACAACGGGATCTGGGGGTCTTTGTACATCAGTCTATGAAAGTAAGCCTGCAGGTACAGCAGGCAGTGAAGAAAGCGAATGGCATGTTTGCCTTTATAACAAGAGGAATCGAATATTATTATTGCTTTATTTATATAGCACATTTTAAGTCAACTTGCACTGACACCAAAGTGCTTTACATAAATTAAATAATAAGTTTACATACAAACCATAGAAAAAGGTTAAAAATAAAGAAAGAAAGAAAATGGACACAACACATTATAGAGTTCAATACAAACATCCCCCCACAACAGAATCAAAAATTTCCACTGTGCGGAAAGGCAACAGAAAGTTAAGTCCTCTTCCTCTGAAACACCCGAGGTCGGGGCCCATTTGTGGCCTTGCAGCCAGTCCGATGATTTTCAGGGCCCTCTTGCCGTGAAGATGGAACACTGGCGTCGGGTGAAACAATTCCTCAAGCGGCTTGGAAAGTCTGGAGCGGCTGCCTCCTCCCCGGAGACCGGAGACCAGGGCACTCGTAGACTTCAGGCCGCGCCGGTTGGAGCTCCGACCCCGGCGAACTCGATCCCTGGCTCTGCGGCGCTCCAAATCCAGCGCCGCCTGCGGCCGGACGCCCGCAGCCCCAGCTCCGCGATGTTTGGATCGACGGCCACAGCGCTCCGGAGCTTACCGCACGGCGACCCGGCAAGGCATCGCCCGCTCCGTGGCTCTGCTCCGTGATGGTGTCCTTGCGCTGCGCCGCCGCCGAAGCTGTAGTCCCGGCCGGTCCCGACAGGAAACGCCGTTCCATTCTCGATGGTAGGCCGCGAGGACGGGGCGAAGAAGCAGCTCGGAGGGATGCTGCCTCTCCGACCAGGTAGGGGACTAAGAATTAAAGTTTCCCCCTTCCCCACCCCCACCCACCACATAAAAGACCTCCACTAACATTTTGTACAGGACTTAATATAAAAAAAAGGTGAAGAGACGGACTGCGGGCAGGCTGCCATACACAGACGGCGCCCACTCCTGCACATCCGCCATCGAATATAGGAGCAAAGAGGTCCTTCTGCAGTTGTACAGAGCCCTAGTGAGACCACACCTGGAGTATTGTGTACAGTTTTGGTCCCCTAATTTGAGGAAGGACATTCTTGCTATTGAGGGAGTGCAGCGTAGGTTTACAAGGTTAATTCCCGGGATGGCGGGACTGTCATATGCTGAGAGAATGGAGCAGCTGGGCTTGTACACTCTGGAGTTGAGAAGGATGAGAGGATATCTCATTGAAACATATAAGATTGTTAAGGGTTTGAACATGCTAGAGGCAGGAAACATGTTCCCGATGTTGTGGGAGTCCAGAACCAGGGGCCACAGTTTAAGAATAAGGAGTAAGCCATTTAGGATGGAGACAAGGAAACACTTTTTCTTTTTTTTTTTTTTATATATTTTTTTATTAAAGATAATCAATTACAATGCTTCAAACAACTTTATATCAAATTAATTCAATTTGCATTAAGTAAAACACTAGTAATACTTATCTACTATTTTTTTAGAAATAATGATAGAGAAAGAATAGAACAGTTATAAATCATTAAGAGAGTGATTAAATAATAATTTGATTATATATAAGAAAGAAAAGAGAAACGAAAAAAAAAAAAAAAAAAAAAAAATTTGAGTAACCACAATATGTATTATTAATAACACTACTACAAGTGATAGTATCAATAAAGACATATATGTTAATTCCAATATAAAATGAATTATTCTCACCAAATCCCGCAGGGTGCACGCCGAGCTGTGTTGCCAAGAACAGCTACTTCTCTAAATACTGTATATATGGAGACCATATCTGTTCAAAAGAATTATACTTGTCCAGTAGGACAAATCTAATTCTTTCCAGATGTAACGTCTCCATCATCTCTGTTGCCCACATTTTGGTTGTGGGGGATAATGTTCCCTTCCAAAATTTCAATATGATTTTTTTCCCAATTATCAAACAGTAATCAAAGAAATTTCTTTGATTTACTGTAAGTGATAGATGTAAATCCGGAATTCCAAATATTATTAGCTTTGGGTTAGGGTCCAATTTAACTTTGATGACTTCAGAAATAACTTTAAAAATTTCTGTCCAGTAATAATTCAATTTAGGAGGAAACACTTTTTCTCACAGAGAGTGGTGAGTCTGTGGAATTCACTGCCTCAGAGGGCAGTGGAGGCGGGTTCTCTGGATGCTTTTAAGAGAGAGCTAGATAGGGCTCTTAAAAATAGCGGAGTCAGGGGATATGGGGAGAAGGCAGGAATGGGGTACTGATTGGGGATGATCAGCCATGATCACATTGAATGGCGGTGCTGGCTCGAAGGGCCGAATGACCTACTCCTGCGCCTATTGTCTATTGTCTATTGACTGCGCCTTTGCGGTTGCAGCTCCTAGACTGTGGAACAGCATCCTTCTTCCCATCAGAACTGCCCCCTCCATCGACTCCTTTAAGTCGAAACTTAAAACTCATCTTTACTCTCAAGCCTTTCTTGACGTTCTCTGAGTGAGGGCTATATGTATGTATTTATGTATGTACTTAATCTATGAACCACTGTTGTATAACGTTAGTGCCTCCACCAATGTAAAGTACTTCGGCCAACACGAGTTGTTTTTTAAATGTGCTTTAGAAATAAAAGTGATTTGATCTCTTTCTCTTTCAATATGTTTGTTTTTTCATCTCACTAACTTTTATTAAAAGGAATTGTCACCTTAACAACTTTGGTCTGTATGACAGGAGTTCCCTCTGTTCTCTCCAGCTCTTCCCTTCTCTGCAACATAAAACACGGTTCTAATGAACTGCTCACATACCCTGCCTGATCTGCGGAGGACATCGTGCTTTCTTTGCTGCTGTTTAAGTACAGGTCCACCACCGATTTTCGGGTAACTGGTAGTCTGGCACCTCCTTTCTTCTGGACAAAATTGTGAGACCACATTTGAAATCCCCCCCCCTAAATGTGGTGCCTATCTCATCGGCAATCCGCACCGATTGGCGGGTTTAATTTTCTCTGTGTGGTCGGGGAACTGTAACTCTTTCCCGGCTTGAGCCGACAGATCCGTTCCCATAGCCGATGCTGACTTTGTGGGCCGGTATCTTGTGGCCAAGGTTACCGGTAGGACTTCTCTCAGAGGCCGTGACCTCTGTCAGTCCACCAAAACGAACAATCCAGAGGCACTGGAACCAAGAATGCCGGAAAATCGGTGGTGGGCCTGTATGTAGCACTGTAGATGAGTGTACATCCATGATTAGCTGTACATTAACTGACCATTTTGTTGTTGTCTAATTGAGGTTGGATCATGGCATTGATTCTGAGAGCATGTGATGGAGGTAGGTAGCTTTGTAGCGAACATGGTCCAGAGTGAAGCAACTGGTGATGAGAGGATTGACAGCCACCGTGGTAAAGATTGCTGCTCAGGTATAGATGTGAATTTCCATACCGCCTCATCATTACCATGGGCACCCAGTCCCTTTACCCTTCCATTCTCCATCAGGAATATCTCATAGATCCCTCTTTCCACCTCAAAGACCCAACCAGTTCCACTCAATTGCCCATCTCCTCCGCCTGGTGGGACTTGTTCTCACTCTCAACAACATTTCTTTTGGTTTCTCTCACTTTCTACAAATCAAAGAGTGTCCATGGGCACCCGCATGGGCCCCAGCTATGGCTGTCTTTGTGGTGGCTGCATTGAACGCTCTTTGTTCCAAACATACCCTGGCATCACTCCCCGATATTTTTGCGCCTATGTTGAGGATTGCCTCCTGTGCCCATACTGAACACAAACAGGAGTGGCACGGTGGCACACCCATAGAGTTGCAGCCTTACAGCGCCATAGACCCAGGTTCGATCCTGACAATGGGAGCTATCTGTACGGAATTTGTACGTTCTCCCCGTGACCTGCGCGGGTTTTCCCTGGGTGCTCTGGGATTTCCTCCAAACTCCAAATACATACAGGTTTGTAGGTTAATTAGCTTCGATAAAAATTGTAAATTGTCCCAAGTGTGTGTAAGATAGTGTTAGTGTACGGGGATCGCTGGTCAGCACAGACTCGATGGACCGAAAGGCCTGTTTCCATGCTGTATCTCTAAACGAATAAACTAAACTTGTTAATTCATCAACTTCAACACTATGTTCCACAGTGCCCTCAAATTCACCTGGACTATCTCTGACATCTCTCTCCCCTTTCTGATATCTCTGTCCACATCTCAGGAGATAGACTATCCACAGATCTCTAGTACAAATCCACTCACTCTCACAATTAGCAAAACTAAACCTCCTCCCACCCGGCCTCTTGCATGGCATGATAACCTTTCCTGCAGTTTCTCCGTCTCCACTGCGTCTGGTCTTAAGATGTGCTTTTCCACTCTGGGACATCTGGAATTTCCCCTTCAGGTAACATGGTCCCCCTCCCACTACAGTTGTGGATGGACCACCATTCACCACAGTTCTGCTTTCTCCCATGCAGACAGGACAAGGATAGAGTTCCCTGGTCCTCACCTTTCACCCCACCAGCCTCTGTGTCTAACACATTATTTTACCATATTTCCGCCACCTTCAACATGATCCCACCACCAGCCACATCTTCTACACTCCACCTCTTTATGCTTTCCTGGAAATCACTCTCTCACTCCCTGATTCGCTCATCCCTCCTCACCCAGCTCTACCCCTTGCCAGGTACCGCAAGAGGTGTAACACCTGTCCCCACGCCTCCTTTCTCACCCCCATTAAGATAGAGGTTCACCTGCGCCCCCTCCAACCTCGTCTGTTACATTCGGTGATCAGTACGTGGCCTCCTTTACTTGGAGTCCAAGTGTAGACTAGGCAACTCCTTTGCCGAACACGCGCTCTGTCTGCCACGACCAGCTGGATCTCCTGGTCGCTAACCATTCCAATTCCTCTTCCACTTCTCATACTGATCTTTCTGCCCTGGGCCTCTTCCATTGCCAGAGTGAGCTCACACGTTAACTGGAGGAACAGCATCTCAAATTCCACTTGCGTAGCCAATGGCCTGAATGTTGAATTCTCCCCTTTCAGGTAACCCCTCTCCCCACTTCTCTCTACTCCTGATCTACCTAGGTCCCCTCACACACTCCTTTCCTTCCACTACCTTTCCTTTCACTCAGTTCCTTTCCCCTTCAACTTCTCCCCCTACTATCTTCACCCATCTCTTCTCCCATCTGACTCAACTATCTGCCATAGATAGGATAGACAGCCAGAATCTTTTTCCCATCTTGCTCCCACCCTTTTCCTCACCTCTTACAACCAGCTATCCCATTTCTACTCCAGTCGTGGAAAAGGGTCCTGACCTAAAACATCATCTGTCCATTCCTCCCATAGATGCAGATCCTCCAGCAGCCTTTTGTTCAGGTTCCAGCATCTGGTGTCCCTTGTGTCTTCACAGCTCTCCAAGTTCAGGCACCAAGGTGTGAAACAAATCAACCTTCAACCTCTCTGAGAGCAGGGCAAATCACACAATAAAATTCATCAACATCATGTAGATCCATCAAAGTAACTACAGGAGTCTCTGCCTCAACATGGCAGCAGCATCATCAGAGATCCACATCACCCTGGTGACACTCTCATTTCTCTCCTGCCATCAGGAAGAAGGTAAAGGAGTCTGAAAACTGTAATGTTCAGGTTCAGGAGCAGCTTCATCCTTACTACCATCAGCTAAAGGCCCTGTCCCACTTACGTGTCCTTGGCATGCAAATTATGCGACCTCGTCGTCGTGTTGAGGCGGACGGGCATCATGTGGCCACGCGGGGCCGGTCCCACTGAGAAGCGCGGAGGGGTATGGAGTTGTGCGCGGTATTGTGCGGGGCTCCGAAATTTTGTAGCGAACAAAATCTTCGCGCGCCACCGGCCTGTCGCATAACTGACGGCCAAAGTGGGACAGGCCCAAGACCCTGGCGCGACGCAACGTCTCACCTCCAACAGCAGCAGAAGCAGGCAAACAATCGCCGAGCTCGGCCTGGAGCTCATGGCAACCACCAATAGGCTCTGAACTACATAGTCTTGGGGCCATTATTTTAGTCTTTGCACTATTCTTGTTTGTTTATATATGTACATGTGTACACACAATATTTGTTTATTGTGTGTTTTACTATGTTTACATATCTGTACTGCTGCTGCAAATAAGAATTTCATTGTTCCGTTTCCTGACATAAGACAATAAAACACTCCTGACTCCTGACCAGTCGTGAGGAATCAAATGACCTGTGAGCTGAGAGCAAGTGTTGGGGCGATTTGTACAAACACGACCTGATCATCTAATTCCTTGTGGTGAGCCCAGCATCCAACAGCTACAAGTTTACACGTAAGTGGAGATGGCACCAGCATGTTTGATTTTGTCTCCGACAGTCTTTCAAAAATGGTTAAAATCTGAATCATTTGAATTCAAATCCATTCACCGATCTGTCATCATTGATTAGCTTAGACATTTCCCTTTTGTTCTGGTAATGGTTGACTATTAAACACAATGATTTTTGTTTCTCCCTCGTTCATTATATTATTTACAGTGTACTATGTTCCCATATTGTGTTGTGCTGATCAAGTATGAATTTCATTGTTCTATCTGGGACACATGACAATAAAACACTCTTGACTTGACTCTCTTGATTAATTGGACTTTTCATGATTTGGAAGCAGCGAACAGGATAAAGATACTGCAATCAAAGCTCCAGGACTTGAGGACCTGAGCTGTAGGGAGGTTGGGCAGGCTATGGCTCCATTCCTTGTAGCGTAGAAGGCTTATAGAGGTATAAACTCATGATGGGAATAGATATGGTGAATGCACAGTCTTGTGCCCAGAGTAGGGGAATCAAAAACCAGAGGTCATAGGTTTAAGGTGAGAGGAGGAAGATTGCTCCCGATGTTGGGGAAGTCCAGGACAAGGGGTCACAGCTTAAGGATAAGGGGGAAATCCTTTAAAACCGAGATGAGAAGAACTTTTTTCACACAGAGAGTGGTGAATCTCTGGAACTCCCTGCCACAGAGGGTAGTCGAGGCCAGTTCATTGGCTATATTTAAGAGGGATTTAGATGTGGCCCTTGTGGCTAAGGGGATCAGAGGGTATGGAGAGAAGGCAGGTACGGGATACTGAGTTGGATGATCAGCCATGATCATATTGAATGCCGGTGCAGGCTCGAAGGGCCGAATGGCCTACTCCTGCACCTAATTTCTATGTTTCTAATAGGAACCCGAGGGACAGCTTTTTCACACATCTTGGTCGACATGGACAAGTAGGGTTGAAGAGTCCATTTCCATGCTCCGTGACTTTATGACTCTAAACTCAATCAAATTGTTACCAGGGAGAGTTACATCTTATTATTATTTTTTTGTTTTAGAGATATTGCATGGAAACAGGCCCTTCCATGTGGACCTGCAATGGGTTCAGGACCACCGCAAAGGATGAGTGTGGGCCAAACCGGCACTGGTTGACTTTGTACCAAATAGGACAGCCTTTGCTCTGACATTAGCTCAGATTCCAGCTTCAGTTGTTCGCTCTGCATCTGATGAAGCACCTGGTATGCATACATATACATCAGAATATATTGATGTCTAATGTCACAACTCATTCTGAAATTATCAAAGGAAAAATGACATTTCATTTTATACCTTTTATCAAGAATGTATGCAATTCTGGGTATGGTCGTGTAGTGGACCAGTGGAACATAGAAGTAGATTGGCAGGCAGGGGGGGGGATACAATTCATTACTAAGGTGAGAGACTGGAAGTCTGTATGGATGGTGATGAAAGAAGGTTTAATGGACAGAATAGGCAGGAGTACAGCTTCGTTTAGTTTAGGTTTAGAAATACAGCACGGAAACAGGCCCTTCAGCCCACCGTGTCCAGACTGACCACCATCCCCATACACTATCCTACACACTAGGAACAAATTGACAATAGTTACAAGGAAGGTACACAAAATTACTGGAGGAACTCAGCGGGTGCAGCAGCATCTATGGAGCGAAGGAAATAGGCGACGTTTCGGGCCGAAACCCTTCTTCAGACAGTTACAAGGAGTTACAAGGAGTTTGGGAACCGAAGTGTGCACATAAGAAGGAAATCAGGAGGGTAGAAGGGGGGCAGGAGATATCTCTGGCATATAATATTAAGGGAAATCCAACCAGAAATCCAAAAATATCAAAAGAAAATCCAAAGATATCCATGTGGTGGTACAGTGGCAGGGCGGTAGAGTTGTTGCCGTACAGCACCAGAGACCCAGACCTTGGGTGCTGTCTGTTAGGAGTTTGTACGTTCTCCCTGTGACAGCGTGGGGTTTCTCCGGGTGGTCTGGTTACCTCCCACATTCCAAATATATAACCATATAACCATATAACAATTACAGCACGGAAACAGGCCATCTCGACCCTTCTAGTCCGTGCCGAACACATAGTCTCCCCTAGTCCCATATACCTGCGCTCAGACCATAACCCTCCATTCCTTTCCCATCCATATAACTATCCAATTTATTTTTAAATGATAAAAACGAACCTGCCTCCACCACCTTCACTGGAAGCTCATTCCACACAGCTACCACTCTATGAGTAAAGAAGTTCCCCCTCATGTTACCCCTAAACTTCAGTCCCTTAATTCTCAAGTCATGTCCCCTTGTTTGAATCTTCCCTACTCTCAGTGGGAAAAGCTTTTCCACGTCAACTCTGTCTATCCCTCTCATCATTTTAAAAATCTCTATCAAGTCCCCCCTTAACCTTCTGCGCTCCAAAGAATAAAGCCCTAACTTGTTCAACCTTTCTCTGTAACTTAGTTGCTGAAACCCAGGCAACATTCTAGTAAATCTCCTCTGTACTCTCTCTATTTAGTTGACATCCTTCCTATAATTAGGCGACCAAAATTGTACACCATACTCCAGAATTGGCCTCACCAATGCCTTGTACAATTTTAACATTACATCCCAACTTCTATACTCAATGCTCTGATTTATAAAGGCCAGCACACCAAAAGCTTTCTTTACCACCCTATCTACATGAGATTCCACTTTCTGGGAACTGTGCACAGTTATTCCCAGATCCCTCTGTTCACCTACATTCTTCAATTCCCTACCATTTACCATGTACGTCCTATTTTGATTTGTCCTGCCAAGATGTAGCACCTCACACTTATCAGCATTAAACTCCATCTGCCATCTTTCAGCCCACTCTTCCAACTGGCATAAATCTCTCTGTAGACTATGAAACTCTACTTCATTACCCGCAACCCCACCTATCTTAGTATCATCTGCATACTTACTAATCCAATTTACCACACCATCGTCCAGATCATTGATGTACATGACAAACAACAGTGGACCCAACACAGATCCCTGTGGCACCCCACTCGTCACTGGCCTCCAACCTGACAAACAACCATCCACCATTACTCTCTGGCATCTCCCATTCAGCCACTGTTGAGTCCATCTTGCTACTCCACCATTAATACCCAACCATTGAACCTTCTTAACCAACCTTCCATGAGGAACCTTGTCAAAGGCCTTACTGAAGTCCATATACACAACATCCACTGCTTTACCCTCATCAATTTCCCGAGTAACATCTTCAAAAAATTCAAGAAGATTAGTTAAACATGACCTTCCAGGCACAAATCCATGTTGACTGTTCCTAATCAGACCCTGTTTATCCAGATGCTTATATATATTATCTCTAAGTATTCTTTCCATTAATTTGCCCACCACTGACATCAAACTAACAGGTCTATAATTGCTAGGTTTACTCTTAGACCCCTTTTTAAACAATGGAACAATATGCGCAGTACGCCAATCCTCCGGCACTATTCCCGTTTCTAATGACATTTGAAATATTTCTGCCATAGCCCCTGCTATTTCTACACTAACTTCCCTCAATGTCCTAGGGAATATCCTGTCCGGACCTGGAGACTCATCCACTTTTATATTTCTCAAAAGTGTCAGTACTTCCTCTTCTTTGATCCTCATAGTTTCCATAGCTACTCTACTTGTTTCCCTTACCTCACATAATTCAATATCCTTCTCCTTGGTGAATACCGAAGAAAAGAAACTGTTCAATATCTCCCCCATCTCTTTTGGCTCTGCAGATAGTTGGCCACTCTGACTCTCTAATGGACCAATTTTATCCCTCGTTATCCTTTTGCTATTAATATAGCGGTAGAAACCCTTCGGATTTACTTTTACCTTACTTGCCAAAGTAACCTCATATCTTCTTTTAGCTTTTCTAATTTCTTTCTTAAGATTCTTTTTACATTCTTTATACTCCTCAAGCACCTCATTTACTCCATGCTGCCTATAACTAGTGTAGATCTCCCTCTTTGCCGTATCATTAAAACAAATTTCCCTTGAAAACCATGGCTCTTTACAATTTTTACGATTTCCTTTCAACCGAACAGGGACATAAAGATTCTGTACTCTTAAAATTTCACCTTTAAATGTACTCCATTTCTCTTCCACATCTTTCCCATAAAACAAACTGTCCCAATTTACTCCTTTTAAATCCTTTCGCATCTCCTCAAAGTTAGCCTTTCTCCAATCAAAAATCTCAACCCTAGGTCCAGTTTTGTCCCTCTCCATAATTATATTGAAACTAATGGTATTGTGATCACTGGACCCGAACTGTTCCCCAACGCATACCTCTGCCACCTGACCCATCTCATTTCCTAACAGGAGGTCCAGTACCGCCCCTTCTCTAGTAGGTACTTCTATGTATTGTTGCAAAAAACTATCCTGCACACATTTTACAAACTCCAACCCATCCAGCCCATTTACAGAATGTGTTTCCCAGTCTATGTGTGAAAAATTGAAATCTCCCACAATCACTACCTTGTGCTTACTACTAATATCTGCAATCTCCTTACATATTTGCTCTTCCAATTCTCGCTCCCCATTTGGCGGTCTATAATACACCCCTATAAGTGTTGCTACCCCTTTCCCATTTCTCAGTTCCACCCAAATAGCCTCCCTAGACGAGCCCTCTAATCTATCCTGCCAAAGCACTGCTGTAATATCTTCCCTGATAAGCAATGCAACACCTCCACCTCTTGCCCCTCCAATTCTATCACACCTGAAGCAACAAAATCCTGGAATATTTAGTTTCCAATCACAGCCCTCCTGCAACCATGTTTCACTGATCGCCACAACATCATACTTCCAGGTGTCAATCCAGGCTCTAAATTCATCCACTTTTCTTACAATGCTCCTAGCATTAAAATATACACATTTAAGAAACCCACCCTCTCTTATTCTCTGATTATTTTCTTTTTCTTCTCTCTCCCCTACATTTTGGGTCAGAGTGCTACCATTCTCTGCCCCCTGCTTCACACACTGACTGCTAGCTTTCCCAATTTGAGTCCCTCCCCCCAACCATACGAGTTTAAAGTCTCCCCAGTAGCCTTTGCAAATCTCCCCGCCAGGATATTGGTCCCCCTTGAGTTCGTGCAACCCGTCCTTTCTGTACAGGTCGCACCTTCCCCAAAAGAGGTCCCAATGATCCAGAAACTTGAATCCATACCCACTGCACCAGTCCCTCATCCACGCATTTATCCTCCACCTCGCTCCATTCCTACTCTCACTGTCGCGTGGCACAGGCAGTAATCCTGAGATTGTTACCTTTCCAGTCCTTCTCCTTAACTCTCTACCTAACTCCCTAAATTCTTCTTTCAGGACCTCTTCTCTTTTTTTACCTATGTCGTTGGCCTATATGCACCACAACCTCAGGCTCCTCTCCCTCCCATTTCAGGATTTCTTGGACACGTTCAGACACATCCCTGACCCTGGCACCAGGGAGGCAAACTACCATCCGGGACTCCTGTCTGCGTCCACAGAATCGCCTATCCGACCCCCTGACTATAGAGTCCCCTATTACAATTGCCCTCCCCTTCTTTTCCTTAACCTTCTGATATGTGCAGGTTTGTAGGCAAATTGGCTTCTGTAAATTGTCCCTAGTGTGTAAGATGCAAAACTGGGATAATACAGAATTAGTATACGAGGTGATCATTGGTCGGCTCAGACACGGTGGGCCGAAGGGCCTGTTCTGCGCTGTATCGCTAAACTAAACTTTAAAAAAAAGATTTTCGAAGTACATTAAGGGAAAGAGAGAATATGGTCCTTCAAAAATCAAAACCTATCTCTGTATGGAGCCAAGTGCTAATGATCAAAGTCCTCCATGAATATTTCTCCTCTGGTTTTACCGTGGAGAAAGACATGAAGACTTGGGAGAGTTAATGGAAGTGTCTTGAGTACAGTCTGTATTACCATTGAGGAGGTGCTGAACATCC
The DNA here is from genome assembly GCF_010909765.2 of Amblyraja radiata. Taxonomy (NCBI): domain Eukaryota; kingdom Metazoa; phylum Chordata; class Chondrichthyes; order Rajiformes; family Rajidae; genus Amblyraja; species Amblyraja radiata. Next base: position 28,005,839 of record NC_045987.1, read on the forward strand.
CAATGCACGTGAAGGTAGACAAATCTCCTGGGCCTGATCAGATATATCCGAGGACACTGGGAATCTAGAGAAGAAAATGCAGAAGCCCTGGAAGAGATATATGAATCATCTTTAGATATGGATGAGGTGCTGGAAGACTGGAGGGTGGCTAACATTGTGCCTTTATTTAAGAAGGGCAAGGAATTGCTTGGTAATGTACTGGAGATTATTCTGAAGGATAAGATATATATGCATGTGGATTGCCAGGTTAATTAGGCATAATTAGCATGATTTTGTGCATTGGAGATCATGTATCTCAATTTTTTTGAAAAAGTAGACAAAAAGGATGATGTTGGCAGATATGTAAATGTTGTCTATATGAATTTCAGCAAGGCATTTTATAAGGTTCTGCATGGTAGGCTGCTCTGGAAGTTTAGATCGCACGGGATCCAGGGACAGGTAGCCGACTGAATGGAAAATTGGCTTCATGGAAGGAAGCAGAGGGTGATGGTGGAAGGCTATTTCTCGGACTGGAGGCCTGTGACTAATGGTGTGCCTCAGGGATCAGTGTTGAGCCCTTTGCTGTTTGCGGTTTGTTCCAATGATTTGGATGGGAATGTAGAAGGCATGATTAGTAAATTTGCAGATGACACTAAAGCGGGTGGTGCTTTTGATTGAGAAGATGGATATCAAGAATTAAAGCAGGAATCTGTTGGCCAAGTGAACTGAGGAATGGTTAATAGTTTAATGTAGATAGGTGTGAGGTGTTGCATTTTGGGAAATCTAACAAGGGCAGGTCCTACGCACTAAATGGCAGAGTGTTGCAGAGCAGAGGGATCTAGGAGTGCAGGTACAGATTTCCTTGTAAGTGACATCACAGGTAAATAAGCGGGACAGGCAGCATCTCTTCAGAGAAGGAATGGATGACGTTTTGGGTCGAGACCCTTCTTCAGACTGAAGTCTGAGCCTGAAGGGTCTCGACCCGAAACGTCACCCATTCCTTCTCTCCAGAGATGCTGCCTGGCCCGCTGAGTTACTCCAGCATTTTGTGTCTACCTTCGACTTAAACCAGCATCTGCAGTTCTTTCCTTCACAGGTAAATAAGATGGTTAAGAAAGTTTTCGGCACATTGGCCTTCATCAGTGTGTGTATAGACGTTGATGTGTTATGTTACAGTTGTACAAGACTATGGTGAGGCCACATTTGGAGTAATGTGTTCATTTATGGTCACCATGCGATAGGAAATATATTTCTAAGCTGTAAAGAGTGCAGAGAAGATTTATGAGGATGTTGGGGCCTGACAATTTGAGGGGCTGTGGTGTAATAAGAGGTTGGGCGGGCTTGGACTTTATTCCTTGGAACGCAGGAGACTGTGGGGGGGGGGGGGGGGGGGGGGGGGATCTCCTCTGTGTACGAGGGGAAAAGACAGGGTAAATGCAGTGATTCTTTTACCCAGAGTAGGGGAATCAAGAACCACATGAGATAGATTAAAAGGGGAACATTTTAATAGGAATTTGAGGGGGCAACTTTTTCACACAGAGGGTGGTGGATATATGGAATGAGCTGCCAGATGAGGTAGTTGAGGCAGGTACTATAATAATATTTAAAAGACATTTGGATCCGTGGCTGATAACGCTGTGGCCGGTAGCGCTATGTTTATTGGCTGATAGCGCTTTGTTTAAAACTCTGCGCGTCAAGCCAACACCGCTCGGATGCAGGACCCTGCCATTGGTTGCAGTTTAAATTTGGAAGCGGCGCTATTGGCCAGGACTTAACGGCGGTTATTTCAACGGCTGATTTCTGCTGGTATAAAGGAAAGTATAAGCCATAAGCCATGAGGAATTTAATTTACGAGAGGTGTTCACCGAGGGTCTGGGACGCGATCAATGCCGCGGACGAAGGCAGAGGGAGAGAGAGGTGGACTGCTGAAGACGGGCCCCGTGCATAGCCAGATAAGTAATATTTTTGTTCTCTCGCTTGCCAATAAATCTGATTTGTAACTAAACAGATGAGTGAGCCTTTTTCTGTCCTACTAGTCAGATCCTTGAATCTGTTCCCTTGTAACATTTGGCGTAGTCGGCAGGATCTGACAAATGGAATTGGTAAAAAGGAATAGGAAACAAGATGGCGCTGGTGCAGGCTAAGCGCCCCTGCAACGAACTGCTGCCCTCAGTGCAGGGGAGCCCACAACAGGCCGTGCTGCAGGTGGGACCAAGAACCTCGAGTCTTCAAGCTCCTATAATGCTTTTAACGGGTCATGAGGGATAAGTTAATCGTTGTAAACTTCACCTGAATGGATCAACACTGGGATCTGCCGGATTTGATTGACGTATTGTTTTGGAATGTATATGCGACCGGGATAATTATGCTACATTGGAAGGTCACAGTGGAGCAGTGATGGAATAGCATTACAACACAGATGGCAGCATGCTTTTTCCAGCATTGACACACAAAGCTGTAGCAGTGTGGGACTGAAATGGGTGAAAGAATCAAGAGACTTAAAGGTCACACATCCTTTGTGAATTCATGTTATCCAGCCCGACGGGGACCACAGTTGGACTGTACAGGAAGCGACAATGGAACAGTGAAGCTATGGGACATTTAGAAGAAAGCTGCAATCCATACGTTTCAAAACACGTACCAAGTACTGGCAGCAGACTCAGTGACTGGTTTGACCCTGAGTGGGGTAAAAGAAGCCATCATAGAACTATCAGCGGAAATAGTGGCCATTCGCACCGTAGCCCTACAGAACCGCAGGGCCCTAGATTTCATCCTGGCTGAGAAAGGGGGCACTTGTGCTCTGATCGGGCGGGAGTGATGTACTTATATTCCAGATGATTCAGAGAACGTCACCAATGTTTAAAGCCTCATAACACTGTGTGTATTACCTTGCGCGCCAAGACTGTGGCCGGTAGCACTTTGTCTCCGGGGGGGGGGGGGGGGGGGGCTCACTCGGATGCAGGACTCTACCATTGGTTGCAGTTTGAATTTGGAAGCGGCCAGAACTTAAGGCAATTATTTCAACGGCTGATTTCTGCCACTATAAAGCCTTGAGGAAATTATTTTATGAAAGGGGTTCACCGACTGGCTGTGTCGCGATCATCACCGCGGACGGAGGCAAAGAGAGGGAGGTGGGCTGCTGTAAAACGGGCCATGCTCATACCCGGACAAGTATTGGTTTTGTTCTCTCTCTTGCCAGTAAATCTGATTTGTAACTAAACAGACAAGTGAGTCTTTTTCAGTTCTGCTAATCAGATCCTTGAAGCTATTCCCTTGTAACAATAGGTACATGGATAGCAAAGGTTTAGAGGATTATGGGCCAATCGCGGGCAGATGGGATAGTGTAGATGGGACATCTTGGTTGGCATGAGCAAGTTGGCTAAAGGCCTGTTTCCACACTGTATGACTATGACCCTAGAACAGCACGGCACAGGAATGGCCCACAATGTCTGTGCAGAACTTATTTACCTCCATATATTACATATCCCTCCATTCCCTGCATAGCTAGATGCCTATCCAGAAGTCTATTAAATATCACAATCATATCTTCCTCCATCACCTTCAGTTACACTTTCCAGGCACTTTTGACAGTATATCCTATCCATGCCTCTCACAATTTTATATACCTACTTCTATCAGCGTTCCCTTCAACCTCCTGTGTTCCAGAGAAAACAATCCAACACTGTCCAACCTCTTTGAGTAAGAACATTCTGGAAATTATATGTACATTGGGCAACTTTGTAATATATTTAACCTAAGTGTGTAAGTACTGGGGAAGCATGATGGGAAGAGAGGCCAACATAGTGAAGGGATGTTGTACATGGTCATGTTAGGAGAGGCAATGGATGGATTTAGGTGTTAAGACCACAAGGTCGAGCCAGTTGGAGTAAAGATAAACATAGAATGTTGTAAACATGGTTGTAAAGCAATACTGATAACTGATTAATTAGTGCAAAAATGTAAAATCTACCTGTGGGGAATGTGGAGGAGCCGCTGTGGTGGATGCTTGTGTCAAATGTTTATGTAGTTGTCTGTCTTGTTGCTTTTTTTCTTTTGACTGTATGGCAAACCGAATTCCTCGTATGTTGCAAAACATATTTGGCCAATAAATTACGATTATGATTATGATTTAATTTTATGTTTCATATATTTCATGGTTTGTGTATATTGTGTTTTTATGACAGATCAGTTTCCCTCCTGGGATAAATAAAGTTCTATCATTCAGATTCAGATTCAGATTCAGATTCAACTTTAATTGTCATTGTCCAATTTAATTGTCACAATCATATTGTATTGTGTAAGTTAGCAGAAATAAAGGAATAGTTTAATTTAATTTATTATTGTCGTATGTACCGAGGTACAGTGAAAAGCTTTTTGGTTGCATGCTATCCAGTCATCGAAAAGACTATACATAATTACAATCTAGGCATCAATTTACATATACAGGATTAAGACTGTAACGTTTTGTGCAAGATAAAGTCCTGTAAAGTCCGATTAAAGAGGCCCAGGTGTAAGCAGTAATGTGAAGAAAGAAGGAAACAGTGGAGGAAGAGAAACCAGAGGGTGTGTGTTTTCATGGTGGTGAGGCAAGTCACTTTGTAAAGCAATATAGGTCACCCGGCAACAACCAAGTAAGGGCCCAGAATCTCTGATGAATTTTAAATGCTAATAGGCTTGGAAGCTGATAGAGTCTGGGTTGATGCGGGGATATTTAATTACATGTGTTTGCCTGAAGGGCCAGCAAGCGAGCGGGTAAGATCATCTCTGACCCCTCTCACCCTGGTCACAAACTCATTGAAGCACTTCCCTGTGGAAGGCGACTTTGGACTGTCTAAGCCGCCATAGCCACACACGAGCAGTAGCTCAACTCAACAGCCAATGGTCTGTAGCCTCCTTTTGCTCTGGTGTTTTATTTCATTCTTCACATGTTTAAATTATAATGTTTTATTTGTAATGGTCTACTGTATATCGTGTTGTTATCCTTGCGAGCAAAGCACCAAGGCAAATTCCTTGTATGTGTACATACTTGGCTAATGACATTTATTCAATTCAATTCAATTCAAAGTCTTCCAGGATTCTGCTGTTTAGCCTTAAGGGTTTGAATGATTTATTTGAGGTGTGCGTGTGATTGTGTGGATTTTTGTTTGGATTTTTGAGTGAAATTTACATTGTGTTTGAAGTGTATGAATGAAGTGTGAGTTTCAGCAACTTGCAAGTTAATTTTATTTTTACAAGAAGTGAAAAATACATGAAGTGATCACAAAGGTTGTTACTTGTTTGTTAAATGTGCTCTGGGAGAATAAATTAATCCTATGGAACAGATGGAAAGACTGAATGATTCTGCTCCTCTATGTGAAATACATTTACAGTGTCTCTTTAAGAAGTTGTGTGAGGGGGGGGGAGGGCTTCAATCAACTAGAGGCCTGGCCTTCCTAGGCTGGGTATTGTGTAATGAGGAAGGATTAGTTAACGATCTTGTTGTGCAAATCCCCTTGGGCAACAGTGGCATTAATATGGTAGAATAGTAAGATTAAACGAGAACTTACCAGTTCGAAGTTTGATCATTATTTTATGAGGAGTACGTTGAGGGGATACGCGAAGAACCCCGCCAGGACGCATGCGTGTCATTCTTCAAAGCAGCGGTGTGAAATCACAGATAACTGTAATGACTGAACATAGTAAGATTAGAGAAGAAATACCAGTTGAGTATATGATCATGGGTGGGAGCGAAGGGCACGTATTCCCTCAACGTACTCCTCATAAAATAATGATCAAACTTCGAACTGGTAAGTTCTCGTTTAATCTTACTATTTTACTTCGGAGTCACGTGAGTGACTATGTGAAGATTTCAAAGCTCTGTGATTTCATGCCGTGGAAACGAGTCCATGCATCACATCTGCCTTAATGACTGTGGGAGGAATTGTGTCAACATAATTTAGACATGAATCCGACATTGAAATCCATGAAATTTATTAACACCAAATTATAGCCCCTATTTATGGGGTAAATTAAATTACAGAACTTAAAATTGTTTCTGCAAACGTTCCAGGTTTAATGACTGGTTTATGATAAAATAGTTGGAATGTTTTTTCCCCTGACCATCCTGCTGTCTTGAGGATTTGGTCCATTGGTACATCCAACTGCATAGCTGCCGATGTAGCTGCAGCCCTGGTGGAATGAGATTTTAAAATATTAGCATCCACCCCAGCCTGTATTAGAACCTGTTTCAGCCATCTTGAGATGGTCTGGACCGTCACTTTTTTGTGTGGTTGCTTGTGGCTGATTAAAAGTGCCTTCTCATTGTCTCTGATGATTTTCGTGTTCTCCATGTATAACAACAAATGTCTTACTATACAGAGACGATCATCTGTTGGGTATGACCTAAATTCTAAATTGAGGCCTGCTGATCCCTGTCTGTTCTGCTTAACTAATTCATAAATATGAAACGTAATATTTCCAGATGAAGAAGTCATGTTGTCCAGTCTTAATTTATGTAACGACTGTACCCTTTGTGCCGTGACCAAAGCCATTAGCATGACTGTTTTTAATGTCAGTTTATGTAGGGACAGAGCTGTTGCTGGAGACCAATTCCTGAGCATCGTCAGGACAATACTGTCAGGTCTCGCGTTTGATCTAGTTTCTGTTTCTTATTGGTTTTTAGTATTAGAGTTTGCATTCTTGTTTTATTTTGGTGTCTCACATCTCCTCTTGTTTCAGGTCCCATTTCCTGTCAGGTCGTTTACCCTCATGTGATTGTTGGCCACGCCCTGATGTGTTTCACCTGTGTCTCGTTATCCCCTGCTAGTCTGTTGGCCACGCCCTGATGTGTTTCACCTGTGTCTCGTTATCCCCTGCTAGTCTGTATTTAAGCCTTTTGTGTTTTAGTTCCCATTGCCAGTTCGTGGTGTATGCTACTTGGTATCACCTCGTTCCAGCTCTCGAAATCTTGTGACCTTGTGATCTCGACCTTTGCCTGTATTTTCGACCACTGGTTCTTGCCTGCTCCTATATGGTACTGTTGCCTCTGTTTTGCCTACCTGTGTACTGACTTGGACCGATTAAACGCCGAAGACTGATCTGCCCTGTGTCTGAGCCTGCATTTGTGTCCTCCTCCTCGTTCAGTTCTGACAAATACTCACATCCCATATTTGAGAGTACCTGGTTCTTGGGGGATTGGTATTAAAAATTCCCCTCATAAGTTTTGTTACCAGTGGGTGAGTCCCAACAGATTGACGCTCTGTTCCTTGCCATAGATAAGTTGATAGGGCACTTCTGGCGCAGTTGATGGCACTATAACTGAGCCCCTCATCATAATGGAGGTCTGCCAGGAATTCCAGAACAGACGGGATGTTCATTAATCTGTAGGTGATGCTGTTTCTGTGACAATACATCTCCCATTTCCTGATATAGAGCAGATACTGTTTTTTGGTGGACTGTCGGTGGGCCGCCGAAATCATGTTCACTGTTCGGTCCGTCAGTCCCAGCTGTAGTAGAGGTATTTTTAGACTCTACAAATGAATAAATTCATATAGTTATGGCATGGGTGGCTATCCCTTGTTACGGGATGAACCAGTAAATCTGGTCTATTCAGGATGGTGATACATGGTGATACATGGTGAACTCACTGTGGTGGATGTTAATTTGTGTTTATTGTGTTTTGTTATTATTACATGTATGGCTGCAGGCAACAGCATTTCGTTCAGACCGAAAGGTCTGAATGACAAATAAAGGATTCAATTCAATTTAATTCAATAATACCATGTTGAGTATCACAGGGAACCATGGTTGAGTAGGCCAATCGGGTACTACCAAAATACCAGACGCAGAGTCTTGCTGTATTTTCCTTAATACCCGACTGATGAGGCAGAAAGGAGGGAATGCATAAATAAACAATTTCCCCCAATGCAGCGAAAATGCATCTGTCGCCGCTGCCCCAGGATCTGGTTCCCACGAAACATAGTTTGATAACTGGTGATTAAGTCTGGATGCGAATAGATCGATATCTGGTGTTCCATACCATGCTGTAATATCAGCAAATACTTTTTTATTCAACATCCATTCGGTGTTTTCATTAAATTTGCGTGACCTGGTGTCTGCCACTAAATTTAGTTTACCTGGTAGGTAAGTAGCTGATATCCAAATATGTCTCTGGATACACCATTGCCAAATTGTATTAGCCAGATTGTCACATGATGTCGATTTGTTTCCACCCATGTGGTTGATATATGCTACCACGGTGGTATTGTCAATCTGTAGTCTAACATGCTGGTGATATGACCCAGTACAATATGACTTTAGGCCATGGAATGCACCCAACATTTCCAGGTAGTTTATGCCCAGTGTTAGTAATAATGATGCCTCCTGTGCAGTCCATCTACCTCCACAGCTGGAGATGGAATTGGTGGCACCCCAACCAAGTGCACTGGCATCAGTTTGTAGCACCATAGAAGGGTTGCTGATAATGATTGGATTGAAACAAAGCCGAATGTTATCTATCCACCATTTTAGTTCCATTATAGCTTTGATTGGTAGCTTCATTGGTCTGTCAAAATGACCAGCATTAATTTTGAGTGCTCGTATTTTTGCTCTCTGTAAATTTTGGTAATGTAAAGGTCCGAATTGTGTGGCTGGAAAAGCAGCCACCATTTTGCCAATTACTTTTGCTACCAATCTGATGGACGGTTTACTGATGTCAATGAGGTTATTGCAAGCCTCTATTAAGTCTATAGCTTTTCCCTTTGGCAAAGTCACCGACATGTGAACTGAGTCAATGGTGAACCCCAAATAGTCCATAGTAGTGAAAGGCGTTAATTTAGATTTAACTGGATGTATAATAAACCCCAGTTTTTCAAATAACTGTTTTGTGGCTGTTACAGTTTCTTTGGCCAATTCCAAAGTTTTGCCCACAATAAGTATGTCATCTAGATATGCCATGACCATGTGTTTTCGTTTCCGTAGAAACGCTAGGGCTGGTTTCAATATTTTTGTGAACAGCCTGGGGGCTGATGTTAACTCATTTGGCAGCACTCTATACATCCAGTTGAATTTTAAGTAACATCTGTGGTCACCTCGTATAGGCACTGAATAGTAAGCATCTTTTAAATCGATGCTACCCATGAAGTAACCTTTGGAAATCAATTGTTTTGCAGTAACAAAGGTTTCCATTTTAAAATGAATATATTGTACAAATGTATTCAATTTGGTCAAATCTATGATGATGCGACAACCACCATCTTTTTTGTTTTTGGTAAAGATATTGGACATGAATTCTAGTGGTTCGTGTTGGGATTTTTCAATTACCCCTTTTGCGTAAAGCCGCTCCAGTTCAGCATGCGCTTCTGATTTTTCTTAACCGGAAAGTACGAACATTCGGTTCAGTACATGCTGAACTGGAGGGCTGTATTTGTGGATAAATTCTATGGTATATCCCTGGATACTGCTTAAAATATAAGTGTCGGTAGTTAACATACTCCATGCATCCAGAAAGGAGTGTAATCTCCCCCCAACCTCCATGCTCCCTGCATTTTGTAGGGAACCAGACCCACCTACCTCCATAGTTACCAGTGGCAGGTTTACTTCTTTTTGTAAATCCTTCGTTGATGTTGAGGCGCCGGTGTCTGGGTTTGTGGTTTGGTTGATGTTGGAGGTTTGCGCATCTTCCAAGAAGGCCGGCCTGGGCCATGGCCTAAAAAAGACTCATGTTCGGTGTACCGGACCTTCGAGCTTTCACCAGTTAGTCTTGTTCTACTGGTGGGTGCGTAAAGGTGCTGTTTATGGCCGTAGTAGGTTTTTGATGATGTCGCTTTTATGAGCCCCAGGGTTTTTGCCTCATCGAGCTCCTTGACTTGCTTCGATAGGTTACCTCCAAATAGTAGAATTGGTGGTTTTACGTTTCCAGGTTTGCATAGACCCGCGAATTTCGGGTTTAAAGTAGGTCGGATGGCACTCTTCCTGATGCTGTTTATTTCATATTGTGTGTTGCAAAGCAGTGCCAGTGCATCCTGTTGGTCCTGGGACATGTCCTTCTCATCTACTGTGCGGGTGAAAGCTGTTATTCCTGCTATTAGGAGCTTTAATACCTTTTGGAGTTTGACATCCATGCCTCTAACTCCTACTCCGATATGTTTCCATATGCAATTATTTACAACAGGAACATTCAGGGATATACAGTTTCCTGGTGCCAAGTGTCTTGCCGTGGTGTCCAATACAGCCTGTTCCTGTAGCTGGTTAAAGGACATATAATCTATATTGGCAGCTAGTTTTTGTTCCAGGTTTTGGCCAGTCTGGTCTGGCTGTATGAAGTTGGACACCATGTCCAGTAGATTTTCACGTTCC